>NC_087205.1:102413412-102420912 GCF_015104395.2 Macrobrachium nipponense | reverse complement strand
ATATATGAAACCGCTGTTGTAACACAATGGGCTTTCAGTCTCGTGAACTACTAAACGGAAGTGACATAATTGAGCAGTTGTTGAAAGCTTCAAGGAGTCTCTCTCTCCCCCCCCTTTGGAAGCTCCTGAAATAATAGTGCCCCGAAGACGCGCTGGGAGAGATGGGAAAGCTCGGATTGTGTGTGTGTGTGTGTGTGTGTGTGTGTGTTGCTCTGGTGAATTCTGATATCTATGTTTCCAAAGACGATAGAATTTGATGTTTGGTTTTTAAAGATGAATTATTTGTATTTTCGCTTTTAAAAGTGAAAAACTCTCATATTTAGTTTTCAAAGATGACAGACATTTATTTCAGATTTTTCAAGATAAGAGCAATTTACCTTCGGGTTTTCAAAGAAGTATTTGTATTTTAATAACAAATATGATTTGATGATGAATAACTGCTTGAAATTCTACACACAAACTCTCTCTCTCTCTCTCTCTCTCTCTCTCTCTCTCTCTTTCCTCTCCAAGGGTTCGCAGGCTTGCAGAGACTTCTAACCAATTTACAAAATCCCGGTTTTAGGATTGGTAGTGAGGTCGACCTAATTTTCAAGTACGAAAAAAATCTAGAAGTATGAAAGAATGAAAGAACATTAATTTTAGACGATGACGTCAGAATGAAATCTTCTCTGGCATGCCAACATAACCACACATCCGTCAGTTGAAGATTCTTTTCAGGAAAAAAGGGTTTTCGAAATTTGTAAAAAAAAAAAAAAAAAAAAAAAAAAAAAAAAAAATGCATCACCAACGGAAAGAAAAACCTAAAAAAAAAACGAGAAAAAAAAGACGCCAAAGAAAATCTACAAAAGACTGATAGAAAAAATACTTGTATCGTTAAAAGTCTGGTTTTGGATTTGCTCCCCAGGCGACTAGATAGCGATCCAGGCCTTCAAGGATTTTCGTGGGGGTATGGAAGGGGGAGATGGGGGATCGCAGGTGGACGGGGAGTGCAGTATGGGGTTTGGGTGGTGGGGGTGGGGGGCGAGTAAGAGGGATAGGCCACCACTGTCTTTTCTGCTTGAAAATCCATACCGAACATAGGCAGAAATCAAGATGAGCAACATCAAATCATCTCTCCATGTCCTCCATCTTTATTTGCTTGCATGTATTCGCGTGTTTGTATGTATGTCTGTGTATGTGTGTGTGTGTGCGTGCGTGTGAATGTATATGCGTCTGCGTGTGCGTCAGCCCCCCCTTCGTCTGATATTTAACACCAATATCGCTTGGGCTCTCATAGGGACTTGCATAATGAATCGCAGGAGAATAATTCAACTCGTAAACACGCCGAAGCTGTCAACAATTCATCCGGCGATTTGGTCTCATCGATGATTCAATCTTTGTGAGAGAGGAGGAGGAGGAGGAGGAGGAGGAGGAGGCGCTTCCCGATCTCCTCCCCCAACACCGACGCCAACACCAACACACTCACACCATCTTTCTCCAACACTGCCCACTTCCCCCACTGAACCTCTCACCATTCTATACACAAACTCTGTCTCCTCTCTTGTTTTACTTTTTTTTTGTCTGTAATTTCAAACTGTTTTGCGAACTGCAGCCTTCTGCCTCCATTTACCGTTTAATTTCCTTCAGTCCTCTGTAGTAAGCGACGCCCATTCTTCGCCGTTTTAATCCTAAGACAAAGTGCCTCTCATTTATTCAAGAGGCCGACGTCGGTGGAATTCCTCCATTCTTAACAAGACCAACGCGGTGCAATTTTTAATGGATGACGTCACAACGGTGACGTTATTTAATTCACAAAGCATGGTAGAGGTTTTCTTAAAAGGATTCATATGGCGCCGAGTCAAAATTCCTCTTCCGCCATCCATTACTGATGGCGGCCGAGGCTGAAGACTCCTTAACTCGGAATCATACGAAATCCTCATAATTAACGAAGACTCGTTAATCCAGAATACTATACGAAATCCTCATAATTATCGAAGACTCGTTAATCCAGAATACTATGCGAAATCCTCATAATTAACGAAGACTCGTTAATCCAGAATACTACACGAAATCCTCATAATTAAAGCAGATCGTTAACCCGGAATCCTAACAATCAACGAGTTTTTGTTTTCTCAGATTTTTACGCTTCTCACTGCGGAAGGGGTAAGAGGCTACTAAAGGAGAGAGAGAGAGAGAGAGAGAGAGAGAGAGAGAGAGAGAGAGTAGTTGGTTATTAGCTGGGATGGAGATCAGGACAACCAAGAACTCCGTCGTAATAAGTGCTAATCAATTCGCCTTCAACTTCCAACAATAGCTGTAACATTAACCGCACTTGGGGCCCTGAAAGGACAGTCCTTATGAATACTTCAGCGCCACTCTCACTCCCTACCCCTCCGCCCTTCACCCCCTACCCCTCCCCCAACCCCCAACCGAGTTAATTTTCCGAATTAATAAGTCATTAACGACTTAATTATGAACGATCTCGCGTCACCTTCTCTCTGGTCTCTCTCTCCGACGTTCTGGATACATTTGCATCTCATCCAGATCCTCCCCCTCCCCCTCACCCCTCCCAGCTACAAACACCCCACAACCTCAGAACTAACTCCTCTTCCGGCTGGTTCATCCGCTTTTCCGCATCCTCCAACTCGTCTTCCGCGGATTTCCGCGACGGCAAGAATCACTGCATTATCATGACTCGTACTTTCAATAAACCAGGTGCGACCTAATATCTAAATGAGCGGTGCCGTGGGTGTGTGACAGCCAGGTCCTACCTACTAATCGCTCTCCTCGTTCAAGCTCTTAACAATTTAATAAGACGTTCACTGCCGTCCCCACCCCCCTCCCGCGGCCGGTTTGGCCCTAGCGAGTGGGTAATGTGGCGGAGCTACTTTATGTTTCATTTTGAGAAATCTGACTCGAGACATCAGACTGAGAACCAATACCAGGCATGGACGGAGGTATCCCCTATTCGAGAATATGTTGATAACCGACATCATAAGTTTTTCTTTTTCCCAAAGCATCATCTCGAGTCTTTTTAGGTTACGCTGGGACAAATGGAAAGGATTGATATTCAAAGTACAAAGCTCATGAACTGAATGAATTCTACATAAATGAAGGAAACATGGAGTGATGAGTAGAGCTAGAAGCTCCTAAGCTTTCAGGTGGTGGAACATTTGCGAAGAAAATTGTCTTTACCGCACATGGGCTAATGGAGCCTTTTTTTTTATTGTGTTCCAGGCAGTGCCACAAAGAGAGAGAGAGAGAGAGAGAGAGAGAGAGAGAGAGAGAGAGAGAGAGAGAGAGAGAGAGAATAATTATTACAGGATATGATAAGCAGCGAAAAAACAACGGGCCTTAGGAATATTTTCAGAGTCAGTATTAGTAAGGAACTTTCTGAAAAAGTTTCAACTACAGGGGCTCCTACGTATAAAAAAAAAAAAAAAAAAAATCGAACAACGATGAAAATGATAACGCTGAACTTTATTCACACTCAGCACTCAGAATTGATGTAAAAAAAATCTCACTTAACATATAACGACTTAAGTACCTCAACGATTTATGTTTTGGAATTTAAAATTCTAAGAGCCTTCTCCATTTACAGAAAGTTCTTTCCTGTATTAAGCTCGAGCAACGCTGTAATGTCTAGATGAACTTGGATTTCCATAATTGGGTAGTAAATCAAACGCTATTTTTTTTCATCTCACAACCCAAGTTTGGATTAAAATATGAGATATATCGGTGCGACATAAAAACAAGAAAGTGTGAACGAATATGAATGTTGCTATTAAAATAAAAAAAAAAAAAAAAAAAAAAGCAAAAAAAAAAAAAAAAAAAAAAAAAAAAATTAAAAATAAAATAAAAATGTTGATAGCAAAATATATTTGTTACCTCTCAAATCTTTCCGCTGCGGCGTCCTAAAGCAAAGAAAAAAGGGAAAGAAGTAAAAAAAAGTTACTTTTTTATTTTCTTATCTTAATTTCTTTTCTACAAATAATTACTTTTTCCAAAGCTCGCTCTTTCTTCCTCCGAATTCAGCATTTACCAGGCGTGAAAGAATTCGGATTGTTTGTCTATTTCCCTTTTTATTTCCTTCGTGTCTTTTGATCTCTGTCTCGGGGAATACACGGCAGAGAGCAGAGAGAGAGAGAGAGAGAGAGAGAGAGAGAGAGAGAGAGAGAGAGAGAGAGAGAGAGAGAGAGATCTAATGCAGTCTTACTGAAGATATTTATCAAGAATATTTAATATGAAGGAAAACTAGTATCGTTCTTGAGAGATGTAATATTTTTTTCACTTTAACTGTCAGATACATTCAAATATATATATATATCATATATATATATAATATATATATATATATATATATATATATATATATATATATATATATATATATATATATATATGTACGTATGTATGAGAGAGAGAGAGAGAGAGAGAGAGAGAGAGAGAGAGAGAGAGAGAGAGAGAGAGATCTTTGAAAACTATGAAGGTAGCCTGAAATGTTTTCTACCAGATAAATAAGACGCGTATAAACATTCCCACCAATGTGAACAAAAAAAAAAAGTCACATCAATCGGTCTTGAAAGATTCACGTCATATTTAAGTCAGAAGTAATACTCAAACTTTCAGGCAGAAAAATGCCGGAAAATTTTCTCCTTCCACAAAAAAAGGAAGTCTCCTTAAAATTTTGATGCTTCCAAAACACCGATATTGAGAGAGAGAGAGAGAGAGAGAGAGAGAGAGAGAGAGAGAGAGGAGAAAAAACCAAGGAAACAAGGAAATTTTAAAAACACCCGTAGTTTCTGAGTTTGAGAGAGAGAGAGAGAGAGAGAGAGAGAGAGAGAGAGAGAGAGAAATACCAAGCTGAGAAAATTTCAAAAACGCCCGTAGTGCTTGTGTGTGTGTGTGTGTGTTAGAGAGAGAGAGAGAGAGAGAGAGAGAGAGAGAGAGAGAGAGATGAAACGACCAAGGGAAACGAAGAAATTCCGCTAAAGACTTCCCGAAAAATCCATAAATAATGACGACTGAGGTTCTGAACAGAACTGATTATTCGAAAGGTCTGGTCAAATGACTTTCGTTGCCCCCTCTTCAAACTCCTCCCCCTCCCCCTCTCCCCCTCCCTTGACCATCCAGGGACAACCCCCCCCCCTCAACCCCGTCCCCCCCTCACAAGACACACACGTCAGGGAGCAGCAGTAGGGAGCTGAGAAACAAAGGGCGAAGGGAAAACAGGGAAAATGTACGAGAGGGAAATGACATGGTGGGAAAATGTTGGTCTACAAGTTTCTGGATCATGCACGGGGGGCGGGGGGGGGGGCGGGGGGGGGGGGGGGGGGGTGGGGGGGGGGTGTGGGGGGGGGGGGGGTGGGGGGGGGGGTTGGACAACATGACGGGGAACGAATATGGAAGAGGTAAAATCAAGAATATGGCAAAATAAGGAATATGGAAGTGGTAAGATAAATATGATAAAATAAGGAATATGGAAGTGGTAAGATAAATATGATAAAATAAGGAATATGGAAGTGGTAAGATAAATATGGTAAAATTCTGAATTTGTAAGTGGTAAAATAAAGAATATGGAAGTGGTACTATAAAGAATATAGAAATGGTCAAATGAACAAAGTAGTAAAAAACCAAGAGTATGTTAAAATCAAGAATAAGGAAGTGGTGGAAATAAAAGAGTTCTTCGAGACTAGGCATTACATTGAATCAATCGAGAGACACCCGTTAAAAGATAAAAGAAGTATTCTAAGCGATAGATATCTGCTAAATAATTGTGAAAATAAGACGAGCAGGAATGAATAAAGGATACAGGAGAGAATACAAATTAAATGCATAATATGGCGAGTGTACAAAGAGAACGAAACTGAGCCGACTCGATGAAAAGGGGGAAAATACATGGGCGGAGAGAGAGAGAGAGAGAGAGAGAGCAGCAACAATGAAAAGGGGAAATACTCACAAGCAAAAAGTAAAAAAAAAAGGGAAGAAAATAAAAAGAGAAGTCTCGTGTACCTAGGGAGAAGGGGATCAAATTGAGTATGAATCAGCGATGAAGTTAGGGGAAAACTGACAAGGTAAGAGAGAGGAAAAAAAGGTAAGGGAGGAAAAAAAATTGACGAACGATCTTGGGGAAAAAAGAAACAGGTTTCGAGTCTGTAGTAAATTCTAGAAAAAAATATTCAACGGGAATTAAATAGGTTATTTCAGTGGAGAATGAATAGTTTCTTAGGGGAAAAGGGTCTCTAAATAAAAGTTTAGAGTTTGACTCGAATAAAGACATGGCGTTTGAGAGCATAAAAATGTTTAGCCTCTGACAAATTTGAAGAACTGACATTAAGGATCTTATAAAGCAGATTTAGTAAGGCGCCCAATAGCATTTTTTAAATACGATTTTATAGATTGCTAAGAATCAAAACGAACTGTCTTCGTCATTTAATTGAAGAAAAAAAAAAAAGGTTTACTAAAAAACACAGCTAGTAAGAAATTTCATAATATAACTTTGCAATGAAAAACGAATGATCAACACATACTTTTGAGTTCACAACTTGGGTGAATGAGCTGAGTTGTATATAAAATTTAGGCCAAAGGCCAAGCACTGGGACCTATGTGGTCATTCAAAACTGAAATGGAAATTGACAGTATAAGAGGTTTGAAAGGTGTAACAAGAGGAAAACCTCAAAGCAGTACCACCATGAATCAAGTGTTAGGAGAGGGTGGAAAGTACGACGGAAGAAAGAGAATATGAAAGGAGGCACAGTAAAAGGAACGAAAAAGTGGTTGCAGCTAGGGGCCGAGGGCACGCTGCAAAGAACCTTAAGTAATGCCTACAGTGCACCGCACGAGGTCCACTGATGGCACTACAACCCCCCTACAGGGAAAACTTGCGAATCCTTTCGACTGAAGATTCCTCACTCGAAGTTTTCAAACAATGGTCCGAAAAAAGTAATTGCTTTGAACTAATACTGACTGATCGACTATATTATTTTATCCAGAACTGGTAAGAGAAAATTACATATATAAAATTTCCTGAATCATTTACGAAAATGAAAAAGTTAGATTGTGTTTAAAAAGCCATGCCTCGTAAATTTGACATTGATCAAATTTATTCTTATTTTCATGAGATGGTAAGAGTTTTTTCTTTATTTGATGTACATTCGCAAATTAAAACACACACGCACACACACACACACACACACACACACACACACACACACACACACACACATATATATATATATATATATATATATATATATATATATATCTATATATATATAACGGCCAAGTATCAATAGAACAAACAGCGAATCGCCTATATGTTACCTTTAAACAGTTGATATTGTAAATTAATACACTTACTCATACCACGAAAACTTTAAACTACATGCTTCAGTTATTAATTTTTCCGCTATATCACTTAATCTAATAACCAACCCAAAAACTTAAAAACAAGGGAAAAAAAATAGAAAATTTGTATTTGCGAGTGTATGATAAACACCACTACTGTGTAAAAAAAAACAA
>NC_087205.1:102338412-102408412 GCF_015104395.2 Macrobrachium nipponense | reverse complement strand
TTATTTTGAGGTCCTTCATAAACATCTTACAAATATATGGGTCCCAAATGGTACATTCCCAGGACTAAGATTTAGGTTTGTTTTTATTAGTGATTTGTATAAATTGCCGATTCCAGTCCAAATTTCTTGAAACATAATCATTAGATCTAGCAATTACCGAGGTATCACCCCATTTAATACAATGAGATTTTTTCACTCAAGATGGTTAAGTCCATTTGAAGTCTGGGCTGTTCTAACTGAATACATATGCTGCTTAATCCGAACACATAAATTTTTACTAGACTGACCAACGTAAAACGATGGGCAATCCTTACAAGGAATTTTGTAAATGATGTTGTTATTTGTTACGGGACTATTCTTAATTAGCATATCTTTAATGGTGTTGTTATAAGAGAACACTACATTAACATTACACGATTTAAATATTGATTTTATGGTTTCAATCCACGAAAATAAGGTAAGCTAAGTACATTTTTAGGGATTTCTTTTTCATTAATAGCAACATTATAAAACTTTTTATAGCTTTTTGATAACATAAATCAATTAAATGAGGTGGGCGGGTAGCAGAGATCGTTTCCTATCTTTTTTATGTATTCTATTTCTTGGTCCAGGTATTGTGGACTCGTGATACGCAAAGCGCCATAGGAACATAGAAGAAAAATTGAAATTTTACTATTAAGATGGTGGCCAGAATAAAAAATGTACATAGTTAAATTATTTGTGGGTTTTGGGCTGTAAATACTGGATTTGCATTGGAAAGATTCTCTATGTATTAATACATCTAGGAAAGGGATGACATTGTTATTTTCAATTTCAACAGTGAATTTTATGGATGGCACTAAATTATTCAATTTAGACAGTAAATCATTTACATCGATACCACCAGGTTAGACTACTAAGATGATATCGACATATCGGTACCATTTTAAGGGGATAAGTGTGATATTCGGGAGTGTTGTTTCTCAAAAAAATTCCATATATAAGTTTGAAAGGAGAGGTGATAAAGGGTTACCCATGGGCCATACCAAATATTTGTTGGTAATATTCTCCATTAAAAATAAATCTGCAATCACAAATACAGAATTAATTAAGGAAATTATATATAGATTTATGCATATATATATTATATATATATATATATACACATATATATATTATATAATATATATATATAATATAATATATATATATATATATATATATTATATATACATATATATATATATATATATTATATATATATATATATAAATATATTAAATATATATATATATATATAATATATATATATATATATATATAAATATAATATATATATATATATATATAAAATAAATATATATATACATAATATATATATATATATATATATATATATATATATATATATAGTGTGTATCATTTATATGAAAGAACATTTGAACGTACATGTACTTGCTTCGCGTTGCGTAAACGAGAGTTCCCGAAGGAGAGCTAGCTCTCTCTCTCTCTCTCTCTCTCTCTCCGCTCTCTCTCTCTCTCTCTCTCACACACACACACACACTTTTAAATTCCTAATAAAACCGAAGAAAGCTTAATTTCAGCTAAATTAAGAAGGGAATTCTCGAAAATGGGACAGTAAGAGACAAAACGAACGAATTGGTTTATCGACAGGTAAATGCCCAAGGAAAAGCGAAAACCAGAAGGAAATGGTTAAGATAATACGGACCGAAGGCCTTGAACACACACAAAGGCGAAGAGCCGACGAACAAGAGAGAAAGGGAATGGGAGAGAATTCCACAATTCCAGTCGCGGAAACCGAACACAAGTATGAAACGAAAGGTGGATAAGAAACAAAGTAAAAAAGGGAAATATCAGAGAGTGAGAAACTTCAGAAGGTGATGAAATTCAAGGGAGAGGGAATTAGGAAACAGAGAACGCGCACGTAAAAAAATAAATAATAAAAAATAAATGAAAAAAAAAATGGAAATGAGATTAAATGAACTTAAGGAGTTTAAACGCAGGCAGAAAAGGCGAAAAGGACAAACCAAAAATGAATAGGTTATGGAAATCGATAAAAAACGAAGGAATTACAAATGAAGACCACTAAACGTAAACTATGAATAACTAAGCTAAAAAAAGTAGTAAACGAATGGGCTGGGAAGATAGAAAACATCGTAAAAATCTGAAGAGAAATATAAACAAAAAATAAAAACGAATAAGTTTATGTATAACGAAAAGATAATCAATGACATTGAAGTTAGAAGAAGAAAGAAAAAGGTAAAATGTAAATATAAACAAAGGTCATAAGTAAATAGCGCAGAATCGAGAATTCAGATAATAGGATTATTTTGTTTGTTTATATGGTGTTTTTACGTTGCATGGAACCAGTGGTTATTCAGCAACGGGACCAACGGCTTCACGTGACTTCCGAATCACGTCGAGATTGAACTTCTATCACAAGAAATACACATCTCTGACCCATCAATGGAATGCCCGAGAATCGAACTCGCGGCCACCGAGGTGGCAGGCAAAGACCATAACAACCCCGACCACTGGAGTCGCCTTCAAACGAACTGTATAAAAAAAACTAAAAAAGAAAGTAAAAAAATTAAAATTAGAAAGACGGGAAAATGTATATGAATTAAAAATGGATAAGAAAAGAAGGAAACAAAACAATTCTGGTAAAGAAAAATTTAGAATAATATGAATCAGAGTTTGTTCTGAGAATTAACTAAAGTTGTGCGCGAAAGATGTGGAACAGAATGATTATACATATGGAAGCCAAGAGTGATGAAGCAAGAGATACCTACAATGCTGTCAATGTTGCGCCTCAATATAAAATCTGTATAAGCAGAGAGTAATGTTTCTGAACAAAATATTCCCATATTAATATGTACTTCTATTTATCAAAAAACATAAACAGAAATATACGTTCGGAGCATGCGCATTCATACATGAGGAAATATGGAAGGAGGAAATTAGATATTCCTTCTTACTGGTCGGTTGCTTATGAACTACATGACAAGAGACTAATGCTATTTGTCAATAAGAAACATTAAAACGGCTGAATATATAACTCTCCCTCACGGCTGAGTCGAAGTAGAGATAAGCCTTGAAATCACCTTTCTTTGAAACCAAAACCTCATGCAAACGTTGCATGAGGTTTGGTTTCAAAGGTGATTTTATATATATATATATATATATATATATTTTATATATATATATATATATATATAATATATATATTATATATATATATATATATATATATATATGTATGTATGGAGAGAGAGAGAGAGAGAGAGAGAGAGAGAGAGAGAGAGAGAGAGAGAGAAGCATCTCTGGAACACTGAATTTTGTGGACGAGGGGAAATTCTGGAGAGAGTCAAGGCTAAAAGCCTTTCAACGGAGGAACCCATGTTGGTGATAGAGGGCCACTCTCACATCAACTTTAGTGTTGGCTGATTGCTTGGGGCTTCCGGGTATTAGGGTCATGTCAGAAAAAGCTGTCACCATCAGTATATCGTCAAATTTCTAAAATTTACAATGAGTCATTTTTAACGCTTCATCTCCTTTTATGATTGTATGAAACCAATCATATGAAGTGGCTAAAATTCCCCCACAGATTTATTCATCTTGAAAGTCAATTTTCACTAAATTCTAGCAATTTTGTTTCATTTACGAACAAGAAAGTCACAACAGGCGGATCCGCACTTTATTGAGAGTTGTCTCCGTCCTTATGATTTAAGTGAGGCAATTTTCTTTTACCTAAAAAAATCATGTTCTTATATTCTGATTAAGAAATCTCTTGTGATATATCAAAACATAATTCGAAGACAATGATGATACAACGTCAGTACGCTGCTTAAATATTTCCTAAAAGGTACTGTTGGCCCTTAACTACTGTCAATAAAAACAGGAAAACGAGGAGAGAGAGAGAGAGAGAGAGAGAGAGAGAGAGAGAGAGAGAGAGAGAGAGAGAGAGACGAATCATAAAACATGCAACGTAAGAACCTTGTAAAATAAGCAGGAAAACGGACGTGGAAAAAAAAAGAAAAAGAAGAGAGAGAGACGAGAAAAAGCAAGACGACATTCCATTGTCTACCGATGTCAATCACAACCTGACGGCTCATCAACTCTTGCAACAAGCTCTGCATGAATGATCGAACGCGCTCAAAGGTCGCGAAGGCCGAAAGTCCCCGTGCGAGCGAGCGGCTGCTGGTCCTTACGGCCGGGAGACAGCGCTTGTTATTTAATCAGCGAGATTAAAAAGGAAAAATGGAGGACTTTTGAAATTTCTTCAAGAATTAAAGCCTTAATACATTTCACTTTATCGTAATGTAAATTTCTCAATAGTAGCGTCAGTCGTGGCCGGTAAGTTTTTTTTTTTTATTCTTGACTTTGCTACAGCCAAAGTTGAGCATTATTCAATGAGTCTTAAGTTTCTCTACGGTTCTGTCTTTCTCACATGAAATACTGAGTATGCTGAGTAAGTGATGGCCGTATTCATTTAGCAGGGAGCCCTTAGCTGTCAGATGTCGACTGACTTGAGTTTTCCTCTGAGTAACAGAGCGTTTTTTTTTGTCGTATTTGACTGAGTGATGACTAAGAATGAAGAGGCATTTCTTCTCGCGTCTAACAGGTCTTTAAGAAGTGCATCACTATGCACTATCAAAATGATTGTTTACTTTCTTGCGACATATGTGAACTTCTCAGAAAGATAGGATCAGCACCTTACTGATTCATTTATGAAATTCAGGACGTCTAGTCAAGCACTGGCGCACTGTCGGCAATTCAGTGTTTATTACAGTGAAGAGAGGGAGTTGGAAGGTTGAACAGCAAAACGAGATCAACACGTAAGGCGCACTGGCGGTGCTACGCACGTAAGGGAAGCACTAAGATCTCGAATACCATTATCATCTTTCAAAACCATTGTTATTGGTGCATTTTTGCAAAGGACTTTTCCACCTTTCATTCCTTTTACTGTACCTCCGTTCATATTCTCTTTCTTCCATCTTACTCTAACAATTGATTCATTCTGCAACTGCGAGGTTTTCAAACCTGTCTATTCTCATTTTCCCTTTCAGCGCTGAATGACCTCATAGGTCCCGGGGATTTGGTATTTGGCATAAATTTTACATATTCCAAATATTCCAAGGTACGCAGTCTCCACACAATATCCAATTGTAATCCACAAGAAAGAATTAGCGCTAACTGAACTTAACAAGACTCGAACACGGCATTAACGCCTGATTATGCATTCATAATTGACAGTTCTACTCAAAAACTGATTATCTCATTGCCAGATTTAGACCGCTGAAGAGCTAGTGCTCGCGAGCACGACATTAAGCCTCTGCGCAAGAGCGCTTCCGAGCAAAATGAGAGCACATTGTATAAATACAAGAACACAGGTGTTTAATAAAGTGATTTCTTGATGTTCAGAACACCTCCAAGGAACACAGTCCCAAATATTCTTGGCGATAAGAGAGTGGCAAAGCTTAGAGGTGATTATAGCTGGTTCACTTAAGGTAGATTCTTGGATGATCCCTATGCTGACGAAAAGTTTGTTTGGCGGCCGCTGATTGGCTGGTGCCGTGAGGTAGGCAGCTCCCATCCCATCAGCGGCCGCAAAACAAACGTTTCGCAGGCATAGGGCTCACCCAAGAATCTACCTTAAGTGAACCAGCTATAGTAAAGAATATTAGAGTATGAAGTTCCAATTACACGTCTTGGCAACTCGGAGATGCCAACGCTATGTTATCTAGGTCACATATGACCGCACAAGACGGATGGGGATTGAAAGTCATTTGCAGGAACCAAAATCTAATAGTTATATATAAATAACGCAAATTACTAGACGGGTTCCTAATAATAAACTTGAATTTGAATGTACAAACAACTTTTATCATTGATATGGATATGTAAAAGTATTTTTAAAAAACATGGTTATTTTTTTGGTTATTTGTCCGTATGGTTTTTACGTTGCATGGAACCAGTGGTTATTCAGCAAAGGGACCAACGGTTTTACGTGACTTCCGAACCACGTCGAGAGTGGACTTCTATCACCTGAAATACACATCTCTAATCCCTCAGTGAAATTCCCGAGAATCGAACTCGCGGCCATCGAGGTGACAGGCAAAGACCATACCAACCACGCCACTGAGGCACTTACCCAAAGGAACGCTGAAAAATAATCCTATCGTAATGCCTACAACTCACCACACGAGAAGCACTGACGGCACTATCTTCCCATGGAGATGGGAAAATTGAATTTTTTTCTTTATAATTAATAGTATAGACAAGTAAACAGTAACCTCCCATAGGGGATGCTAAAATATGAATACTTATGATTTAAGTGAAGCAAGTAAACAGTAACCTCCCATAGAGGATGCCAAAATATGCATACTTATGATTTAAGTGGAGCAAGTAAACAGTAACTTCCCACAGAGGATGCTAAAATATGCATACTTATGATTTAAGTGGAGCAAGTAAACAGTAACTTCCCACAGAGGATGCTAAAATATGCATACTTAGGATTTAAGTGAAGCAAGTAAACAGTAACTTCCAACAGAGGATGCTAAAATATGTATACTTATGATTTAAGTGAAGCAAGTAAACCTTATGATTTAAGTGACGAAAAGGGTTAGGAGTAAATGTAAGTTGAAAGGTCAGACACTATTCTTTTTTCACTCTCCCTCTCTCTTCCGTCGGCCGCAGTTAATGAGCAAGCATTATTTAGCTAATGATTTGCCCGTCACATCATATAAAAGACTCAGGAGATCATAACACATGCAAATGATATTCCACACAGCCGGGAACATTCCAGTGGGAGAGCCCATGACCCGAGTTTTATTAATATGCAAAGTTTGTGTCAAGTGGAAAAGGGGATCTGATCGTTGACGATCAGATATTTCGACAGCACAGGAAGGAATATTTGCAATTAAAAAAAAAGAATTTGAAATCTGTTTATTAAAAATGGTTAATGGAAAACTAAAAAAAACTCGACATGCCGAGTTTACTTGGGACTTAGGATTGCAAGATAATTTAGCAACCAATCATACGCTTACATGCATTATATCTATCTATCTATCTATCTATCTATAATATATATATGTATATATGTATTCCTTCATACGCTTACATACATTATATCTATCAATATCTATCAATATATAGAATATATATATATATATATATATATATATATATGTATATTATATATATATATATATATACATTATAGATATATATATATATATATATATATATATATATATATATATATAGTATATTATATATATATATATCCAAGTTAACTGTAGAAAGCTTTCCTACGAGAGAAATATAAATGAATAAAACAAACGTAAGACAACAGGCTAATTCCCTCTGACTTTGTCGCTTGGCAAACACCGCAAGAAAGGTTCTATCAATTAGTTCATGGATAGAAAACTAACGTGATTGATCGTATCATTCAAAGGAGGACTATCAATCCATACGAATTGCGTCGTTGCACCTCACGCGGCGCACTGTAGGCATAAGCATTTATAAAGGTATCTGAAACGGCCATTTGGTATGATAACTCCGTAGATTTGTCCCCCTCCATTTTTTTTATGATCGAATTTTTCCTTTTTCTTTAATGGTTACCTACGAATCACCTGAGGGTTTATGAGGCTTCAGTCCCACCTGCTGAATTTCATTTCACTCTCATTACCATCAATAAAACTCTTCATCATGATATTTTTTATTACATTTCATCAGAACGTACTATGTATGCATGTCTAAAGTAAATATACACCCACTCAAAAAAAACATATTCATACGAATAAAAATCTTCATCATGATGATATCATTACATCAGAATGTACATATGTATGCATGTATAAAGTAAATACACACCCAATTAAATAAACACATTCATACAAACATTTATCAAACATATCATCATCGCTTGATAGCTTTCAGACTCTACTCTTTCGAATAATGCACCTGGTGATGGGATGGAGTGAATCATGACCTTACCTTACAGACCTTACAGTTCGTTCGGGTTGCCCCAGGTCCCTCAGTGTGAGGCGCCTCTAATGTCTACCAGAGAGTTGCTAGTACATCTTCCGGTATATTTTGCATCTTCCAATCTTGGATGGTCTGGGATGCAGTTTAGATATTTGTCGAGCTTATTCTTAAACACATCTACGCTCACTCCTGATATATTCCTCAGATGAGCTGGCAGCGCATTGAATAGACGCTACATTATCGATGCTGGTGCGTAGTGGATTAATGTTCTGTGTGCTTTCCTTATTTTTCCTGGTATAGTTTTGGGCACTATTAATCTACCTCTGCTTGCTCTTTCTGATATTTTTAGTTCCATGATATTTTCTGTTATTCCTTCTATCTGTTTCCATGCCTGAATTATCATGTAGCGTTCTCTTCTCCTTTCTAGACTATATAATTTTAAGGATTGTAGTCTTTCCCAGTAGTCTAGGTCCTTAACTTCTTCTATTCTAGCTGTAAAGGACCTTTGTACACTCTCTATTTGTGCAATATCCTTTTGATAGTGTGGGTACCATATCATATTGCAATATTCAAGTGGACTACGAACATATGTTTTATAAAGCATAATCATGTGTTCAGCTTTTCTTGTTTTGAAGTGCCGTAACAACATTCCCATTTTTGCTTTACATTTTGCCAACAGAGTTGCTATTTGATCATTGCATAACATGTTCCTATTCATCATCACACCAAGGTCTTTAACTGCTTCCTTATTTGTGATTGTCTCATTATTAGGTCCCCTATATGCATATAGCTTTCCTTCTCTGTCTCCATAATTTATTGATTCAAATTTATCAGAGTTAAATACCATCCTATTTACCTCTGCCCAATCATATACTTTGTTAAGGTCTCTTTGTAGAGCGTTCCTATCTTCATCACAAGTAATTTCTCTACTTATTCTTGTGTCATCAGCGAAACTACTCACTACCGAATCCTTAACATTACTGTCTATGGGGAGTTGATGCCGATCCCACCCAACCACCTGATTAACATCAATAAGAGAGAGAGAGAGAGAGAGAGAGAGAGAGAGAGAGAGAGAGAGAGAACACTGACGGGATGCTGACAGCGGAAATGACGACAGCGATACGACGCCTCGTGAATTCTACATGACGGCGATGACAAACAGCGCTTCGGAAAAAGGTGTTTCTCTCGTCGCGTCCAAACCAGTTTCACGCTAAAGAGTGTGTGTGTGTTTGTTTTTTTGTGAGGCTTACGAGAACTTGTTTTTGTGTGTGTTTGTTTTTTTTGTGAGGCTTATGAGAGCGATTTTTGTTTTTTTGTGAGGCTTACGAGAGCTTTTTTTTTTTTTTTTTTTTTTTCTTGTGAGACTTATGAGAGCGATTTTTTTTTTTTTTTGTGAGACTTATGAGATGGTTTTGTTTGTGTGTGTGTTTTCGTGAGACTTAAAAGAGCTTTTTTTTCTTTTGGTGTGTGTTTTTTTGGTGAGATTTATGAGTTTTTTTTGTGTTTTTGTGACTTATGAGATCGTTTTTTTTGTGTGTGTTTTTTTGTGAGACTTATGAGATCGCTTTTTTAGTGTGTTTTTTTGTGCGACTTATGAGATCGTTTTTTTTTGTGTGTGTGATTTTTTTTTGAGAGACTTATGAGAGCGCTTTATGAGAGGGTTTTTTTTTTTTTTTTTTTGTGTTGGTTGGTTGGTTTTATAAAGTTTATGTGTAACACCAAGCACTGGGGCAGCAAAGGCCATTCAGCGCTTACTATATAACTTTATGAAATTATAAGACGTGTTATATCAAATAAAGAAGGTTTATTTCTTTGAGATAATTTACTTTATTTTGAAGTGGGGCATTTTCTCCCAAAAGTTCTTCAAGTGGTCTATTATATATGTTGTTGGATCTTCGTTTTCTTTCGAATTTATGGCATTCAGTTAGCAGATGACGGACTGTGACCAGAGTACGACAATGGTCACAGTAAGGGGACTGTCTTTCCTCGCCTTGCAACATCAAGTATTTGTGTGTTAAGTACGTATGTCCTATTCTTAACCTTGTTAATATGACATCTTCCCTTCTTTGACATTGCTGTCTATTCCAAGATGTTACAGAGGATTTAATATGCTTTAGTTTATGATTTAATTCAAGCCATTCTTTTTCCCATTTTGATTGGCAGTATTCATTAATTGTTGTTTTAATGTCATTGTAAGGTATTTGTAATTTTTGATAGACTCCTTTTTTTACTGCCTTTTTGGCTTCTTTATCGACCTCTTCATTACCCTTTATGCCCACATGGGAAGGGACCCAACATAGTTTTATATTTATAGATTTCCGTTTTACTATTATAACTAACCACTCCCTTATTTCTTCAATTACGGGATGAGAAATTGTGTATTGTTTTAGCGCTTCTAAAGGACTGTAAAAATCCGTGTATATTACGAAGGTATCGTTTGCCTTTCCCACTATAAAGGTATGTTTTATAGCCCCTAATATAGCATTTATCTCTGCAGCGAATTTCGAACATATTTTTGGAACTGTTTCCCTTTTTATATTTTTTGTTACTACAGCATAGCCTACACCCTCCTTCGACTTGGAACCATCTGTATAAATATTAATGTCACGTTTATGTTTTTCCTGGTGTGACAGAAATTCACTCCTTAATTGTTCATCTGTTACCTTCTTATGAAATGATTTATCACAGATTTCTATTTTAGCATGTCTCCGCGGAGGTATTTTAGGAGTGGTTATTTTTGATATGCTACTTGCTCCTAATTTTAGATGTTCTATATCAGATTTTAATCTACCTTCCAATGGTTTAGACTTAGAGGCTCCTGGTTTATTGTCATAATTATTTGTTGTTATTCATTTATTTAGTGTTTGGATTATCATTAAGGTTATTTATTTTAGCTATATATTTTAAACCTATTTCTTTTTTTCGTACTTTCAGGGGATCTATTCCTGCTTCTACATACAGACTTTCCACGGGGGAAGTTCTGTAGGCTCCAGTACATGCATAGTCGAATACCCATGTTATGTATGACATCAAGTTTTGTTAATAGGGTTTTAAGAGCACTACCATATACTTGATATGCATAATCAAGTTTTTGTGAGCGTATGAGAGCGTTTTGTGTGTGTGTTTTTTTAGAGACTTATAAGAGCGTTTTGTGTGTGTGTTTTTTGTGAGACTTACGAGAGGTTTTTTTTGTGTGTATTTTGTGGGACTTACGGGATCGCTTTTTTGTTTTTTTTTTTTTTTTTTCTTGACGTATTAGAGGTTTTTTTTTGGTGCATGTGTTATATGCGAGACTGATGCGAGCGTTTTTTTGTGTTTTTTTGGTGAGACATATGAGAGGATTTTGTGTGTGTGTGTGTTGTTTTGTGAGACTTATGAGTTTTTTGTGTGTTTTTTTTGTGAGACTTATGAGAGCGTTTTTATGTTTTTTTTAAACTTATGAGAGTGTTTTTTTGTGCTTTTTGTGAGACTTATGAAAGCGTTTTTTTGGGGTTTTTGTGTGACTTATGAGAGTTTTCTTGTGTGTTTTTTGAGAGACTTATGAGAACGTTTTTTTCAGAGACTTTTGAGGAACTTTTTTTTTTGTGTGTGTGTTTTTTGTGAGACTTATGAAAGAGAGGTGTGTGATACTTATGAGAGCTTTTTTTTTTTTTTTAATTCATGTATCTAACTGCTGGTTTTTCTCTTCGATAGTTGATGGGTTAGGCTTTATATATTTTGCTTAATATATTCAAAATTTCATTTACAAACTGTGAAAGACGGATTAAATGAAAACATTATATGCTGATGTCAAACTGGTTTACGACAACTTACCCACAATTCCAAACTATAGATAAAATTTTTTTTAGAATAGTAATAAAAGATGGCTAACATAATTTCAAAGTCTAATGTAAACACGAGCATCGTAGATCAAAGACACAATGCACATTTTTCTCTCTCAATTATTGCACATCCAGCATTAAAACTTTTATTCGGTTCAGTAGCTTTGATCTTACTATCTTCAGTATATGAAAGACTATGTCGGGTTACTACGGATATCTATTGCATATAGTAGAAGGCTATTTTTTTTTTACCTGACGGTAAATATCTACACCCGATATCACTGTAACCAAGCAGCAACGAGCAGCAACGAGCACCCAATCACGATAAGCCAACGATATCGGTTGCCGAAAAGAAAAAGTCAGTAATAATAATAAACCTACAATTCTTAATGATTATCCTCTAAAACAGAAATTTCCATCACATTACCAAGATTACAACTTGAAAAAAAAAAGGGCATAACAATGCAATATATTACATTTTCTTCATATCTTACTAAATGGTTGAAAAAAAAAAGCTTCAAATTTCACTGATCACGGGTCCTACTACTTCCGGATACCAACCCGCAAGCACTTTAATAATTGACCGCCCGATTAAAATGCTTACTGACGTCAAACACTGAATAAGACATGACGCGTTGACGTAAAATTTACGAACGATTGTTCATACTTAAGTCTGTTACCATTTCAGACTTCCTAAATTTTACTGAATAAGCTCTCTCTCTCTCTCTCTCTCTCTCTGTATATAAGCACAAACACTCACTCACATACACACACACAAATATGTTATATATTTATTATATAAAATGTGTGTGCATGCTCATGTGTATGTGCATAAATACATTCAGTTATCACCAATTACAAACGAATTATTGCAACTATATATGTATATATATATATATATATATATATATATATATATATATATATATATATATATATATAGATATAATATAATATATACACATATATACATAACGTATACTCGCTAATGCTAGAAGCAAACTTACTATAACAGAGAGAGAAAGATAAGGGAAAAAGAGAACAAATATAAGTAGCAGCAGCAGAGAGAGAGAGAGAGAGAGAGAGAGAGAGAGAGAGAGAGAGAGAGAGAGAGAGATCAATAATGAACCGCAATTACCCCACGAGAGAGCGGAAGTTGAAATGAGCAAAACAAAGATCATCCTCAACGATCCTCCCATCCAGTGCTTCCCCGCCACGTGCAAGGTTAACCACCAAATGACTATTTCAGGTGAACTAATTGATCTCTCCCACAGCAGGCTATACTCTCTAATGGGCGCGCGCGCGCGCCAAAATGAGAGGAGTCTCAGAAGACCTAAGCCAGCACTCTAGCGTGAGACGAGGCGTGAGTGAGTGAGTGAGTGTGCTTTCTGTTAGGAACAAAAATATGTAAGGAAATGTGGTTATTTTGTATTTATTGTACTTTACTTCATTCTGATTGACTGTTGCTGTATTCATATTGTAATTTGATGCTTATTGTTACTGTATTCATATTGCAATTTGATGCTTATTATTGCCGTATTCATATTGTAATTTGATGCTTATTGTTATTGTATTCATATTGTAATTTGATGCTTATTATTATTGTATTCATATTGTAATTTGATGTTTATCGTTGCTGCTTTCACACTGTAATTAAAAATTCACGAAGATGCTTGATATTTCAGTAACTGCAGATACTCCTACGACTTCTACTATCATCATTATCATACTCATTACCATCGCTGCTAATATTACAGTTCCTCCAACGAATTTTATTTCTCTCATTATTATCATTATTATACTAAACTGCGACGACTATGAATTACCGATACTACCAAGAATTCTACTGCTATCATAATTGTATATATATTATATATATATATATATATATATATATATATTATATATATACTATATATATATATATACTATAATGTATATACAATAATAATTTTTATACTACTATAATAATGACCAGAATAATACTTGAACGCAGTAAATAAAAGTGAAATCGATCTGCTTTCGGCGATGAGTGGGGTTAAAGCAAGCACATGAATTTCACAGTCCATTAAATTCGCATCGCAAATAACGCGCAATTACCCGTAATAACAGCCGTGCCACGCAAGCGGCATAAATATGACGCACGCTAACGTAACAGGACGCGAATATTTCATCTCTCCAAATGCAAAGCTTCCATTACCGATATAGAATCCGGGCTACACGTAGTGCTTTGGCCCTTCTTCGAATTTCTAAGAAAGGAAAAAGGGACCACAGACACTTTGCGCGTAATTTAGAAGCGAACTGAAGTATGAAATTTTAAAACGAAGGTCCTGAACACGCCGTTACTTTTCGCTTACTCGGGGAGTAAGCCTAGAAACTACTTTGTTGTTGGTTTTGTTCTTGTTGGGGGTTAAGAAAGGTCTTTGGAAAAGCCCAAAAAATGTCTGAAAAAGGTGTGAAGAGACAGGAATTTTAGGATAGGATATTTACGATTTATTTATTAGAATGAAAACGTAAAAATTAAATAATACAGATAAATTATTTCTAGTAAAATAGCGTATCTATTGTAGAATTAAGCATGCGCCCCGACTACGCTGGAGGTCGGATCACACCTTGTTTCAGGTATGTTAATAACCAATGGGCGCTCACAAAAAACGACTCGACTCCAAATGCGTGCGTAGTTAAGTGTAAGCGGTTGTGCCTTATTTTCCATCAGAATAAAACATAAAAAAACGAAATCCGCATCTCTTGCAGTCAAGTTAACGCAGACTTGGATAAGTATATAGTGCAAGGACTGGGAAAATAGAAAAATAGTATGATAAAACACTGCAATTCTCAAGACAGTGATATATGAAAGTATAAGAAAGAATAATGTATATATATATATATATATATATATATATATATATATATATATTATATATATATATATATGTATACACTGAATATTTATACTTGTATACATAGTATATATATATATATATATATATATATATATATATATATATATATATATCATATATATATATATATTACATATAAAATCCCAATGTATTGCATCATAAGTTTTTTTAGAAGTATAAAAGACATACAATTATATAGTACATAAAAAAAGAGGTTAAATACGTATTAATACACACAAGCATAACAATGGCTTCTAAAAAATTAGAGAGAGAGAGAGAGAGAGAGAGAGAGAGAGAGAGAGAGAGAGAGAGAGAGAGAATGTTAAATAAGTATTAGAACATACAAGCATAATCATGACACATACATAAACACATAAACATCAGGAGAGAGAGAGAGAGAGAGAGAGTCTAAACCGCGCGGTTACACAAACACAGGTATTATAAGTCGGTCTAGAATGCAACGGCGGGAAGGACGTCACCCGTTCATTACGTCTGCGGGGGAACTGCCCAATTAAGCATCGAGAATCGTAATTAAGTTGTTGATGGGACACGTGACGTTTGAGGTGAAGAAACCCCCAACCCCACACATCACCTGTCCGACGGCGGGGGTTCGGGTGTGGTGGATCCTCTCGAACGAGTACCTTACTTGGGCCAGCCTCTCCTCCCCCTTTTCCACCTTGCACGCAAACAGGCGCGCGCGCACGCAAATAAAAGTATCGATTCATAAATAAGTGGGTGAGTGTATACACTCCTACATCTCTCACAGTGATGGATGTTTCTAAAAGGAGCAAAGAAAACGAGAAAATAAAAAAATATATAGTTGTTATAATGGCAAAATTAACAACGCACGTCCGTTTCGTTCCCAGAGTCCTTGAATATTTTTGAATTCTGAATATTTATTGAAAAAATACAAATTAATACGTCGTCATATATATCCGACATAAATTCCCTCTAAGTCAATATTTAGGTTAGCTAGATATATATATATATATATATATATATATATATATATATATATATATATATATATATATAAGTAGTATATATATATATATATATATATATATATATATATATATATATATATATATATAGAGAGAGAGAGAGAGAGAGAGAGAGAGAGGTATTTATATATAGTGTGAGTGTATTTACATTTAAATCTTACCCCTGTTAACTTTTCACAAAATTGTGACTCCAGAAGTTTTGGGTTTTATTTGCTTGAATTACTCTCATACACTACTTTTCTCCATGAAGTAAAGAAACAACTCATTAGCCAACTTAAATTCATACATAAAAATATAGCTATTGTATAGCTCATACATCACTAGTTTGCACTATAAACTCAAGAAGAATGCTAAACATGCAGAAGGATATCAACCAAATCTAGGAAACAAAACAGTCGGAGTGGCGTTCTCAAGCGTCCAAAAATATTAATACATAAAAAACTCACCAAAATAAAAGACAAACCTCGACAGCAACCAACATCAAAAGCATTTCCGGTCAAAGGTGCGAAAAGGTCTTATTTTGCAGGACTTCGGTCCCGAGAAGTGTATGACAATCGTTTCTTATTTTACCGAACAAATCAATCTGAAAAGCTCTCCTATGGAGAGATACATACTCGATGAGAGACAAATGGGATCTGGCATGTTTCCGTCATCTGGTTTTCAATCAAATTCATCTATAAACTTCGTCCATCAAACACGCATAAGATGGAAATATCTGAGAGAGAGAGAGAGAGAGAGAGAGAGAGAGAGAGAGAGAGAGAGAGAGAGAGAACACGGAGCATCACATGACCTCCAAGGCATATCCTTTCAACAGACCCTACTTGGAGGTTGTCAAAGAGACTGACACCACACACTGTGACTTTGGGTATATTGAACGAGCATGTTATAAAAAGGATTTCATAACTTCTTATTATTCCTCTTCACTTATTCTATAATTTGGTTTGCTGTTTTTAATGTCCTTTATCATGGGATCTTCAAACGATTCTTCAAAAAAATAATAAAAAAAATAAACTAGTTTATCCAAAGGCAATAACGTTAGGTGCTGAGAACTGAAGATACATAAATGAACAAATAAATAAATAATTAATTAATTATCTGATAACTAGAGAAGAAAAATAAAGGCATCAACAACATTTAAAATGAGGCAAATTCCGGAAGATGTGAATGGGATAGCTTGTATGGCCCACGTAAATAAGCCGAAATAATAAAATTGATAACTAAGTTTTTAAATATGGCAACAATAACATTTAAAAGGATTTGAAATCTCTCTGATTTTCACCCACTTCAAGAGATAAAATGAGAAATAAAAAATTAAAAATAAAGAGACAAAAAAAGGGTAACAATAAAAGCATTCCCATCTATTCCCACCATACTAATAATTATTATCAAAACATATCTACTCCCAGGTGAGAGATTCTCCCACCACCCGCTTCCCCTACAATTATACACCCCTTCACCCTTCCCCCCCCCCCCCCCCACCCCCCCCCCCCCCTTTATAAAAGCTTCTTCCAAACGCCAGACAAAAGGACTTCGTGATTTCCTTCTGTTAAGCGAATCATTGGTGTAATCTGCCGACAAAGAGAGAGAGAGAGAGAGAGAGAGAGAGAGAGAGAGAGAGAGAGAGAGAGAGAATGTGCGTCGATGACTGTGTGTAGAGTGTCCGAGAGTGGGAGCGTGTATGCACATGACCGTAATGAGCGTGACAGAGAGCTATAAAGCTAACAATAAGGATTCAGTCCCGTACACACTTACAGGTCTGGGAAAAGAACATCTGACGGGAGTGTGTATACTACATTACGTACATGTATACACGAGTGCACACAGTCCTCACACCAAATGTATTTAGTTAGGGCTCTAAAGGAATAGTTAGATTCACTTGAAGGTCACTTAGGGACTCATATACTCTTAGGGACTCATATACTCTTAGGGACTCATATACTCTGCGGTATATGAGGAACCTGATATAAGAAATTATAAACTATAACAATTGCATCACTTTTTAAATGTTTTAATATATGGAATTGTTATTCGTTGGAAGATTACATTTAGAAATTGATAAAAAAAACATGTAAATTGATAAATAAAAGATTACATTTAGAAATTAATAAATAAAAGATTAGTTAGGAAATTGATAAATAAAAGATTAGAGTTAGAAACTCATAAATAAAAGATTACAGTTAAAAATTTATAAATAACAGATTACAGGTAAAAATTGAAAAATAACAGAGTAGTTAGAAATTGATCAATAAAATATTACAATTAGAAATTAATAAATAAAAGATTAGTTAGAAATTGATAAATAAAAGATTACAGTTAGAAACTGATAAATAAAACGACAGAAATACGAACCCTGAGATAGATGAAAAGCAAGTAAGCTAAAAGATAAAATAAGTTCATTTTAAATATTATCAAACGGCCTTAACACAAACTCGGAACAACATCCATTTCACTAATGTTTAGAGCAATATAGTAAAATTAAGAAAATCAAACTTACCGCTGGAAGCACGTACGCACTAGACACACGTAGAAATTGAGAAATGTATATCTCCCCAGATAGCCGAAAGTAATCGGTATGTCACGCTTTCATACTGGGGGTGGAGGGGGACAGTTTTCAGCTTACAGGGGACGAGGGACACGCCGGCGCCCCCCCCCCCCCCCCCCACCCCCCCCCCCCCCCCCCCCCCCCCCACCAACCTCCTGCGTTTACCGACGAGGAGAGCCATCGACCACAACCCCTTGACTACAAATTATCATTAGACGTGGTCAAAATGAGCAGCGCTGGAAGGCTTCCGAAATTGAATTATGGGTCTTCTTTCCCTCTTCCATCATCATTATCCGTAGCATGAAGGTACTTAAACTCGAGTTATAGGCTGCCGTTTTTATAGCCTGTGTGCTTGTCTGTGTAGTAGTGGATGCTTGTATGCAGTCTTTTTTTTCTTATTCGCATTTTTCTTTCCTTCACACATTTTCTAAAAGACAAAACTTAGGTAGTACATTTTTAACTAAACTTTGGAATGCGCTTTTCGTCTTTATTATTATTACCACACGTTATGGTAAACTCTCACAATTTTATAAAGAGTCTTTAGCAAACCCTTAACAAGTTAGAATGGGTGATGGATCATGGCAAGTACAATAAAGCTAAGATCCTATTGTGGCAGGGGTAATATGTATATATATATATATATATATATATATATATATATATATATATATATATATATATATATATATATATATATATATATATATATATATATATGTGTGTGTGTGTGTGTGTAATGAGGATATTTCCTTATTATTCATTTGGTAAACGTGTAACTCGAGCGTCAGGCAAAACAAACAAACCGCTCTCTATTCCAAGTAACTAGCGTCTCGCGACCTTCTCTCTCTCTCTCTCTCTCTCTTCACCTCTTTCTCTCCTCTAACAGGTAACCAAAATGAGAGAGTTGCATTATAAAAGATACATTTATTAACAATGAATAAATAATGAATCAATCAAGTCTTACAGACTAACTTAATTCAATTAAAACCCCAACAGTAAAATGTCCAAATAGTAATGGTCACCAAATGTCTATTTCCCCATCGGGACTTCTTCGGTCCCCCCATAGTTCTTGCCAGAACCGTCTGTTTCAAAGACATAGAAACACCCCATAAGTACACACACAAGTTTAACAATCAGAGATTAAAGATTGGATATCCTTATAAAAATGTCAAACAGATAACAAGCCACTCTTTGGCTAAAACAGTTCAAAGCTCACCCAAGCTGCCGGATTATTTAAAGCACTATATTATAAAGAGACTCCCGGTGAGCACCACGGCATCCTGTCTTTCTTCCAAAGACGCCTCTATCAAAATCCCCCATAGACTTGCGTATCATACATTATTAAAAGGAAGAGGCGCACACGCACATATGAACGCACAGTTCGTTAGCGCCTCACATTACTGGCTGCATCCAGTTTTCCCAAAGGCACTTTGAGAACATATTGGCAATATATCATTAATCAAAACCCTAGGCCTACATAGCTCGGCCACCTCGAAATGCTAGCTCCCGCCTAGCAAAATTGTCAAACAGAATAGCTTATGTAATATAAAACACATTGGCCGGCTTAAAATAAAATATAAGTAATAACTGCACGTCTCTGGCATTACAAAATAAAGTCTGTTACGCTTTTATCTCCAAATAACACTAGAATTTTCTCTCATATGGGATTCTTGAATATCCCTCTTTGTCTACAACTTGCTGCTCCTGTAGCAGACTGTAGCAGGCTGTAGCAGGCTGTAGCAGGCTGTAGTAGGCTGTAGGAAGACGGAATGCCTCCCTCATTGTAGAAGACTTCTCACAGCTTCTGCAAATCCCCAAAAGACATGCTGTAGAACTCTCTTGATCACCATCGTGGAAACTCTTGTAATCACCCTGGACAAAACGACAGCAACACTCTCTGCACGGCTGGTGGACGTCTTGCTAGCGTTGGGAAACGACTTTTTGGTGTGTTAGTATGTCAGTCAAGTCATTGGTCAATCTAAGAAAATTAACCCAGACATACTTCTATCAAACAATGATCTCAAAAGGTCAGAAATACTAACCGAACGTCTCCCAATTAACTCCCTTTAATATGACTACTAAATGACAAGTCATTATCACAACTCTCAAAGAAAAAAAAAATCAAGTTCTCCAACTCAATTCTCCAAACTCACGCATCAGCACACACACAACTCAGAAATCACAGCAACTCCACGGACTTCCGCACTCACATTTCAAACTCGAATGTTATCACAAGTAAAAAAAAGAAAAAATCGTAATGAGCCCAAGGAAAAAAAAATCACTAAACACGCCCAGACCCAAAAATGTTCTCTCAAGCTCTAATATCTGAACAACCCACAAAATCAGCAAAAATCTCCAATGTTTAACAGCAAAAACCCCTTTACTGCTCATACAATTAATCACAATGAGACTTAATGTCAAACTCCCATTTACGTAAATAACAACTCCCTATAAATTACATCTCCCGTCCAAAAAGAAATGCTATTTAATCTTAATCCCCAATTACATCTCTCATAGGAAAAGGAAGAAAAAAAAAAAAGATAACCACAAGTAGATTTCCCCAATCACAGAATACATAATACATGTATAATATGCATAACATGCATAATCCCCACGTTTTTCCCAAGAAATGCCCCATGTAAAGTTACGGAATTTCTCGACATCGCGACTTTATCGACTGGACATGTCCAGAAAGCAAACTCTTACCCATGTGCTTTCGTGAAATGCTATTGTCAACATTTCCAGATATTGCTAAAATTCTGATCAATTGCCATCAGAGGAAAAAAGTCAGCACACAGCGGACTCAACGCAGCGTTTGTCAGCAGAAAAATTCACCTGCGGACGTATGCTCAAACAGCAGCACAAAGAATTGTCTAGTCAGACACACAAGTTTGGAAACTCATGATTCTACAGAAAAAGGGTCTAACTGACACATTTCACAAAATTAACTCCAGGATATGACTAATGTGTCCAAAAACTGTCTCGAAGACTTATTCTCTCAACATGACTTTGCCCAATTATATGCCTCCAAAAATAATACACTTGTGAACATAAAAAATGCACACATCTCCATAGGACTACAATGCAGTAATGCCACTCGCCTCTAAATAGTCACGAAACCAAAAAGAAGGAACCACAGAAATCTTCTCTTTGCTCGAAAAGACAAAAAAAACTCCCACAAAAAAAAAGGGTCACCCGCCAAAGATTAATTCCATCTCCATACATAAATATGTGACACCATATTAATAAGAACACCACTCCGGTGAAAACAAAAATATTTCCTCCATTATGTTAATAACCACATCCACATATTCCCTCTTATTTCTCTGATAGCCATATGTTAATAAAAAACACCACTCCAGGAATAAAGAATAATCACCTCTATTTCGGCAAATAAAAAATGTTTACCTCTATTTCCTCAATACTCCATATGGAACAAAACAAGGCTCCAAAAAATATATCTCCAAAAAGGAATATAAAAAAAAATGAAATCCCATCTCCAAAAAAATGTGCACTCAAAGCATCTAGCTCACACACTCACAAATATTGCCCCATAATCTCCAAATATGTGTCTCCATTTGCAACAAAGATGGCTGCAAAATAATTGAACTAAACATAGCTCTCATCACCATTGGCAAATATCAAAAATGGCCAAAAATATATCTCCAATATATTATATCTCAAATTATAACTCCAAAATAATATACCTCCAATTATAACTCCAAATGATATATCTCAATTCTCCAGGGAATAACTCAATGTTATAGTCAAAAACTATAAAACTCTCTCCATTTAGCATAACTGCTAAAAAAGGGCAAAAACTCGGCAAATAAAAACTGTCTAGGAAATTCTAGAAAAAATCACCAATGTGCCACAACTCATTATAACAGAACTCCAAATTCACAGTGTCTTAGCCAAGACTTCTCCATATGCACTACGACATAGGACACTAGAAAGCTTAACCAAGTTTCCTATCTCTCACAAAGTTGTCACAAATACAACAAATATATTGTGCAAGAAAACTCACAATTTCTGGAACACAATATCCAGAGAAAAAATGTAGTACCACTACGTATGCATTCAAAACTATACAAGAATTCTCCTGTAAATTTCTCTACAGCATCAAATAACTGAAACACAAACACGTTCCCGAACAATGACTCTAAGTCACGAACTGAGATATTAAAAAATATTCACACCAACTGGAGAGAAAAAAATAAACTCAAATCCACCCATGATGAAAAAAAACTTGTGTCAGCGATGGCTAACTTCCAAAAAAGGAAAAAAGGAAAATCTACGGCATTGTTAACTATTTCTCGTAACTCACTAGATGTCAAGCAATTATCTGCTGAACTCATAAAAAAAGAAAAAAAAAAATAATGTGTTGTTAGTTCCTCCCAAATTCAAAAAAGATTTCACCACCCTTGATAGCATTACAACACCCACGTATTAGTATATATAAAACAAACTCAGTATCAGAAACATCATTATCGCAAAATCACCAATATTAGCACAAAAAACATTACCAATGTTAATGCTTATCCATTCTCCAAAAATTCAGCAAAAAAAATCGGCAAAAGTTCAGCAAGATTCAACACAATCCACCAAGATTCAGCCAGATTCATCAAGATTCAGCAAAACTCATCCTCGCGAATCACTGAAATATTCTCCAAAATTACAAAAACTCAACAAATAATTAAGACAGGACTTCTCCCATTAATTCATTGTATTAATTCTCCATGAATGATTATCTGTAACAATTATAAAATAATCTCCCACGAAATATCTCAAATCTCTCGTAAAACAAGTCTCCCGTAATGATAATTATACTTAGGCAACCCTCTCTTGACACATCTCAAGTGTAATAATTATCAATAATAATAATAAGTCTCCATAGTAACAAATCTCTTGCAAAGATCTCAAGTAAGGGTGAAATTCAAATAGCATACACCAGTAATGCTGAACCTTATGACACACAATTTCTCCAGATGCAACACCATGATATACCACCATTGCCACACCCACACAGACACAACACCATTCACGGCATTGGGCATCACCATTCGGCACCATTTTCAAAGTAATTTCTCCAACACAATAAAAAAAAAAATAATAATAATCTGTGTCTCCCCATTTTGTGTCTTCCAAGGCACAAGGAAAACATACAACACATCCCGTGCATGTTATTTACTTTTCTCCTCATTCACGAGAAAGAAAAATCTCTTTTTATTTGCTTTTCTCTTCATCCAAGATAAAGAAAATCTCTTTTCTAAAAAAAAAGACTCTACGGGCATTTCACTTCATCAACTAATCAATCAGCTGATGTCCTGGCATCCATTGTCAAGGCCAGACTCGTCTTCCAACAGCCCGACAAAGAAAAAAACAGAAAGGAGGAGGTCACCCACACTGAGAAAAAAAAAGGTTTTTCCCCCCACTGAGCGTTGACACTCCCCCATCAAGTGATGCCCCCGAGGTATGCCAGTACCCATCTCCCCTTGAACAGTGTCTGAGGACCCACATGAGGTATACACTAGTACCCTCCCCTTGCACTATCCCTCGAGGCAAGCCATACTCCCCTTGCAATGCCTCCCTGCGCCGGTTAGCAGAAATCTGCTGAGCCCATAAAATTGTGTGGCCGCTTTGTCTCCAAGCTAAATATGCTATCCAAGCACAGTTCACATGCATGAAAAACATCTTTATACACCCTTATGTTTTAAACAAAGATGAATGCGTCTATTATAAACACGCGCAAATAAAGAAAACACGTCACTTCTGCTACTATGGGCAAAGACAAAAAATTTTTTGACCTCTTAAACCAATCCCATTTCACTGGAATACTTAAAAAAAAACCCTCCCCTTGCTAAACTGTATTTTAACACTCACCATTCCATAACGGGAACAAAAAGAACTCGGAATTCGCGTAATGCACTAATAACAAAACCCGCACGGGCATCTCGGGATGCACTCGACATTACACACAGAAGTCATACTGAGTGCTGCTGCAACTAGTAGGCAGACTGCCTGGGCCAAATGCTGAGTCCAATAAAATCCTTCCCCCTCCCCTTAGCACAGTTAGCAGATAGATATTTCTCATTTTTTCTCATTTAGTAACTGAAAACTAACAATTTAACAATTTTCCACGATCCCACAAAGGTTTTGTCATTCGAAAACTACCACTAACCCATAACCCCTTTATTTTCTAACTGGTCACCTATCTCTTCATTGGCGTTCCCAGGCATAAAAAAAAAACTTTTATACCATTTTTTCACCGCCTGCCACCAACCTGTAATGAGGATATTTCCTCATTATTCATTTGGTAAACGTGTAACTCGAGCGTCAGGCAAAACAAACAAACCTCTCTCTATTCCAAGTAACTAGCAGCTCGCGACCTTCTCTCTCTCTCTCTCTCTCTCTCTCTCTCTCAGATCATAATGTCATAGAATTAACAGTTCATTCCAAAGCAAGTGAAAATAGAGATAAGCAAGAAATGAAAAAGTGGGAAGGATATGGAAAATACAACTTCTACAGTAAAAATATAAAATGGTCAGAAATTAATGAAGAATTAAACAAAGATTGGGATAACATTTTCGTAAGTGATGACATAAGGGTAAATACGGAGATATTATATAAAATATTGGAGAAAATAGTGGATAAATATATACCGAAGAAGAAAAGTAAACATCATTCATGCATACCAAGAGACAGAAGGATCTTGTTTCAGAAAATCAGAAAGTGGAAAAAAGGTCTTGCAAAAGAAAAAAATGCATGGAAAGTTATAGAACTAAAAAGTAAGATAGAAAATGCAGAACAAAAGATTATACAATCAAAAGAAAATGAAAAACGGGACTTGGAAGAAAAAACCCTATTAAATATCAAGCAAAACCCAAAACTATTATACTCATATGCGAAGAAGATGAATAAAAGAAGAATAGAAATAGGCCCTCTGAGAATTGAAGGGAGATTAACGAATGAAAAAAAGGAAATTTGCAACATACTGGCAGAACGATATAAGAGAGAATTCACCCCTAGAATAGATAATGAAGATAATGATATAGAAGTAAGGGACGAAAATAGTGAATATTTAGCTGACATAGAAATTAATGAAGCTGATATTGTGCAGGCAATTAATGAAATTAAAAATGGAGCTGCTGCAGGGCCGGATGGAGTCCCTGCTATTTAGTTAAAGAAAGTAGTTCATTCTATCGCAAAGCCACTTGCAATATTATTAAGACAAAGTGTAGATACAGGCAAGATTTATGATGAGCACAAATTAGCATATATCACCCCTACTTTCAAAAGTGGATCAAGACTAGAGGCAAGTAATTATAGGCCTGTGAGTCTAACATCACATATTATGAAAGTGTATGAAAGGGTAATGAAGAAAAATATTATGAAACATTTAATAAAAAATACTTTGTTTAATATAGGACAACACGGTTTCGTACCCGGAAAAAGTACACAAACCCAGCTGTTAGTCCACCGTGAGAACATATTCAAAAATATGAAAAGCGGAAATGAAACAGATGTGGTTTATCTAGACTTTGCAAAAGCTTTTGACAAAGTAGACCATAATATATTAGCAAAGAAAATTAGAAAACACAATATCGTAGATAAAGTAGGAAAGATGGTTAAAAGAATTTTTACACAACAGAAAACAGATAGTTATTGCAAACGATGAGAAATCGGATGAAACCAAGGTAATATCCGGTGTGCCACAAGGTACGGTGCTAGCTGCAATATTGTTTGTTATTATGATTGAAGACATAGACAGTAATGTTAAGGATTCGGTAGTGAGTAGTTTCGCTGATGACACAAGAATAAGTAGAGAAATTACTTTTGATGAAGATAGGAACGCTCTACAAAGAGACCTTAACAAAGTATATGATTGGGCAGAGGTAAATAGGATGGTATTTAACTCTGATAAATTTGAATCAATAAATTATGGAGACAGAGAAGGAAAGCTATATGCATATAGGGGACCTAATAATGAGACAATCACAAATAAGGAAGCAGTTAAAGACCTTGGTGTGATGATGAATAGGAACATGTTATGCAATGATCAAATAGCCATTCTGTTGGCAAAATGTAAAGCAAAAATGGGAATGTTGTTACGGCACTTCAAAACAAGAAAAGCTGAACACATGATTATGCTTTATAAAACATATGTTCGTAGTCCACTTGAATATTGCAATATGATATGGTACACTATCAAAAGGATATTGCACAAATAGAGAGTGTACAAAGGTCCTTTACAGCTAGAATAGAAGAAGTTAAGGACCTAGACTACTGGGAAAGACTACAATCCTTAAAATTATATAGTCTAGAAAGGAGAAGAGAACGCTACATGATAATTCAGGCATGGAAACAGATAGAAGGAATAACAGAAAATATCATGGAACTAAAAATATCAGAAAGAGCAAGCAGAGGTAGATTAATAGTGCCCAAAACTATACACCGGAAAATAAGGAAAGCACACAGAACATTAATCCACTACGGCACCAGCATCGATAATGCAGCGTCTATTCAATGCGTTGCCAGCTCATCTGAGGAATATATCAGGAGTGAGCGTAGATGTGTTTAAGAATAAGCTCGACAAATATCTAAACTGCATCCCAGACCATCCAAGATTGGAAGATGCAAAATATACCGGAAGATGTACTAGCAACTCTCTGGTAGACATTAGAGGCGCCTCACACTGAGGGACCTGGGGCAACCCGAACGAACTGTAAGGTCTGTAAGGTAAGGTAAGGTAAGGTCTCTCTCTCTCTCTCTCTCTCTCTCTCTCTCTCTCTCTCTCTCTCTCTCTCCACCTCTTTCTCCTCTCCACTCACAGGTAACCAAAATGAGAGAGTTGCATTATAAAAGATACATTTATTAACAATGAATAAATAATGAATCAATCAAGTCTTACAGACTAACTTAATTCAATTAAAACCCCAACAGTAAAATGTCCAAATAGTAATGGTCACCAAATGTCTATTTCCCCATCGGGACTTCCTCGGTCCCCCCATAGTTCTTGCCAGAACCGTCTGTTTCAAAGACATAGAAACACCCCATAAGTACACACACAAGTTTAACAATCAGAGATTAAAGATTGGATATCCTTATAAAAATGTCAAACAGATAACAAGCCACTCTTTGGCTAAAACAGTTCAAAACTCACCCAAGCAACGGAATATTTAAAGCACTATATTATAAAGAGACTCCCGGTGAGCACCACGGCATCCTGTCTTTCTTCCAAAGACGTCTCTATCAAAATCCCAAATAGACTTGCGTATCGTACATTATTAAAATGAAGAGGCGCACACGCACATACGAACGCACAGTTCGTTAGCGCCTCACATTACTGGCTGCATCCAGTTTTCCCAAAGGCACTTTGAGAAGAGTTCATGAACTGAGTACATTGACTTGTCTAACTATGCAGTTTTATGTCACGCCACCCACAAAAACCCATTGATCAGCTTTCCTCGGGTCGTTGCTTCTCCACATTCCAACAGGTCACAGCGAACATATTGGCAATATATCATTAATCAAAACCCTAGGCCTACATATATATAAAACACCGAAGACTAGTATCTAATCTCGGTATATACTAAAAGGTAGCAATGGACCAAAGTGGGAGGCAACTGGTAACACCCCTCTCTCTCTCTCTCTCTCTCTCTCTCTCTCTCTCTCTCTCTCTCCCCACGGCACGACTCCCCCATTACCTAAGGCAATTGAATCAGACACTTGAACTTATAAAAATAACATTTATTTAAAGGCAGAGTGTAAACTAAATAACTCAGGTTCTTAACAAAAGATTAAATGAATGATTGAACTCAAAAAGCCCATTCCATATTCTCCCAAATTAACCAACATCATTTTAGTCATGAAATTGGAAAAGTCACAACAGTCTCTACAGTAACACCATGAAACATTATTTAAGTAAGTTCCCCTTTCTCCAGATCAATTCCCCTTTCTCCAGAATCGCCCATTCAACACAGTATGCACAACACTATATAATAAAATAACTGCTCGAAGAAGCCATCTTGGCTTCTGCCTCTCTTGTACAGATCTCCCCTTCATGGTAATGCTACATCTCATTATGTTTGGAAAAGCTCGCACGCACGTACGAACTCACACATTGTCCACATCCATGAACTGCCTAGAACTAGATTCATGTCACCTCTGCGATCGCCCATAGCGACAGAACAGGCACTGATTTGCTAAGACAGTAATTTTAATATCACACCACCCCAATGAAGATACATCAGCATTCCCAAGGCTTGTCACTCGGACCACTGTCTCTAAGGGAAGTTAAATGATGACTCTCTACATTCTAAGAAAGTCATGGTACATCACATTACAATGGTATATTAAACATTATCTTAGCAAATCCCTTTTTTATGTACCTATATATATATATATATATATATATTATATATATATATATATATTTATATATATATATATATATATACATATGTATATGTATATAATAATATATATATATTTATATATATATATATATATATATATATATATATCTATATATATATTAGATACCAAAAACCCCAGATATCGTGCTGATACCATTTAAAACCTTCAGTCCCAGACATCGTACTGATAAGATTTGAACCACGCAATCCCAAATACCGTACTGATATGATTTAATACTGATAGGATTTAAATGTGCAATCCAAGATGTTGCACAGCTAATATGTAAACCCGGCAGTCCACACGCAGTCCTAGACATCGTGCTGATAAGATTATAACCCAGCAATCCCAAAAATCATGCTGATGCCATTTATATCATGCAATCCCATATGTCGAACCCGGCAATCCCAAATATCTTACTGATAAGATTTAAACTAGCCAATCACGGAAATCTACGCCCACATGATAATAGTATGTAGTGCTTCTAAATGTCGTTGATAATAATACGTAGTGCTTTTAAATGTCGTTAATTCTGATGACCTGCTGAGAGGAAACTTTATTGGCACCTACCCAGATGAGAAGGAATAGATAGCTATCAATTCTTAGTGCTTCTTCAAAACGCCAGAGAGAGAGAGAGAGAGAGAGAGAGAGAGAGAGAGAGAGAGAGAGATCCATCAACCAAAAGAAGTGATTTCCCTTAACATTCTGACTTTCATTCCCCTATTATAAAAACTCACCTGTGACAGAGAGAGAGAGAGAGAGAGAGAGAGAGAGAGAGAGAGAGAGAGAGATCCATCAACCGGAAACATGATGCTTTCCATCAACATTCTCACTATCATTCACCTGTTATAAAACCTCACTCTCTGTGAACCTCACAGTAAATACTCACAAAATACACTAGAAGAGTTTACAAATCAGCTGTCTGAGTTAATGTGGAATTAAAGAGATTTGGCCCTTTTACCGTGGTTGTAAACAATCCTTTCTTTGCTGACATTTTAACGAAAGAAAATACAAAATCTATCGCTTGAGAAAGATGCTATGTGGCATTTCTTGAAACTGAGTAATTGACGACAGAAAAAAGACTTTAAATCTCAATAACATCGTTATTTATGAAGCTATCACCGTAATTATCTTTTAAATGGAAGCTGATTTAAAGTACATTACGCATACGTAACAATTTTTGGAAAAATTCGACTCGTTTTAAAATATTTGCAAAAAAAAGTGTAGGTATGATTTATGCACTAAATTGTGCTCTATCATGTTTTTTATGGTATAAAATGGCCGAGGTATGTTGCTTTAAAATGCTCTATAGTAATAAACTAAAAAATTCGCTCAAATATCACCATACATAGTTATTACACATCAATAACCTTTAATAAACATCAAAAGACGTATGATAATCTTATATTAATAATCGTGACCGAATAATAATTAATGAGGAAGATTATAGTGATTAATGCACTTTAAAAATGTAAAAAATGTTAATATCGCCAAACATTTTATAATAAGTATCAATAAACATGGATTATACTAATACTGATCATAAATTTGTTAGCGACGATTAATGAGGAAAGCAATGATGATTAACGCGAAAAAATAATCATAGATGGGAGAGAAGCATGTAAAAATGAATAAAAAATGAATAATGTTAAAAAATAATTTTACTCACCAAAAATCCAGAAGACTTCTCTTGTTTATCATTTCTGTACAATAGTCAGTTGCACTAATCCACAGACAGGTAAGGGTCATCAAAAGAAGGGTGGAGGGTATTGTTGAAAGACAAGGACATGAGGCTAGGCCTGCTCCAAGTCCACGGCGACGCAGACCCAGTTGTCGTCAGAGAGTCGGGCAATCTTCATGGCACTGAGAGCGCTGGGTATTTTTTTTTTTTTTTTTTCACCATGGGGCTTTTAAATCTTGTCCAATAAAAAAGGCTCAAAAGCTTTCGCGAGCCATTCACAAGTCTCGCTCGGGCGTCTTTCTTCACATGACCTTTTTTTTAACATTCTAACATCTCGGAGACGCCAGTTTTTCTAACATCCATTCGTATGATGCCCTGATGCATAGGTGAGTCTCCAAATATTGCCGGGCGTGTAGAGATCTGCCACCTGGCTGTGGTGATCTGATCAAACTGGCAGAAATTTGTTTGTATACAACTCTTGTTATTGTCGTGGTTTGGGTTCCTCCCTCGGATGCCTAATGTGCCCCTTACATAGCAACTCTGGTCCTCATAGAGGTTATTGCAAGGGAGAAGAAGAAGGCAGATTTGCAAATCGTTAGATCCCGAGTAGCTCCACCTCTTCCTCCTGCTTTCTTCGGTAATAGATCGTCCTCCTCTCGATGGGATTCCTGCCAATGTTTCTCTGGAGATAATATGTTGTCTGCCCTTAAGATTACACCGGTCGCCTCATCTCCCGTTCTAGAGAGGAAAAAAAAAAAACATCGTTCTGACAGATCTGTAAAGAATAAGATATTAACAATTAGCTCCTTTTTTTATCTTAATGATATGACTGCTGCGCGAATCTGAATTTGTTGTTTGTTTGTATGGTGCTTTTACGCTGCATGGAACCAGTGTTTATTCAGCAACGGGACCAACGGCTTGACGCGACTTCCGAGCCATGTCGAGAGTGAACTTCTATCACCAGAAATACACATCTCTCACACCTCAATGAGGTGCCCGAGATTCCTGAATTTGTTGGAGAATGCTATAGTTTTCAGTTAACTCACATTATGACAATTCATTTTCTACTCACATTAACCTTTTCCTTATTATTCAGCTCTACCGTGCTCATTCTAACTTCTTTTTTTTTTTTGGTGTTATCGTACCAAGTTTGCTCTCTTTTATATTTCCCTTAAATTCCCTATGGATTTCAGAGCTGACTTATCAATCATTTCTCTTTACCATTCTTTTTCTTCTTTTTTGTCATAAGCTTTCAGCATTTCTCTTAATTGCTTTTCGGTAACCCATTTAATTTTGCTGGAGGAGGAGGAGGAGGAGGAGGAGGAGGAGGAGGAGGAGGATGAGGAGAAGGAGGGGGTGAGCCCGCCAAGGCAGCCCACCTACGGGTCGCTCCTAAACCTGGATAAATGAGGAGAAACCCGTTTTGGAATGAACAGTTCATGTTATTATTATTATTATTATTATTATTATTATTATTATTATTATTATTATTATTATATTATTATTATTTTATGCAACTATTTCTACCGTCATTATCACTGTCATTATTATTACGAAATCACACGTTTTATTATTAAAAAAAAAAAAAAAATCAAAATCACACGTTTTTGTATTTAAAAAAAAAAAAAAAAAAAAAACTGTCTTTAACCGCGCTCCATAAGCCTACCTGTAGCTGAGAACTACTCTTCAGGGCCGCATTCCACAAAAGAAATGGGCATTGTAATCCACTGCACTCTCTCTCTCCCTCACCCTGAATAAGTTATAGTATGTTTTAACAAAACGTCAGTCAGCAAATTACTCGGAAAAATACACACCACGGTGCTGTGTTTAACTTCCCTCTTCCGAGCATTGACTTTCGAACAGAAGGAAACGTAGGTATATCAAATATTCATGCTACAAGATGATAAATACCACTCTGTCATTATAACTTGATAAGTGTGTGAGGGAAATTCTCCTTCCAGTATATATATATATATATGTATATATATATATATATATATATATATATATATATATATATATATATATATATATATATACACACACACACACACACATATATATATATATATTTATATATATATGTATGTATGTATGTATGTATGTATGGATATATATGACTTCATAATAATAATAATAATAACTGAAGCACATTCTAAAAAGAATATTAAGAAACAAATGAACGTCATTGTCACCTCCGACCTCACCTACGTGATGTGAGAACTTGGAAATAAAGATGAAAACATTACATATAATCATTACATATAATCATTTTTCTCCCTCGAAGAAAATAACGAATGCTGTGCATAGCAACCCATTCATTTATGGCTAACGTGTCACTATGATTCACCTGAAACATTCAACAAGGACATTACTGAATATTATCATAATAAAAGATTTTACAGTCACAACGAAGATGAGGCTTTCTGAAAATTACGCTTGTTTGATGAGAATACAAAGATTCAAGAAAGATGTCCCGCGCTAAGAAGAAGAAGAAGAAGAAGAAGAAGAAGAAGAAGAAGAGGCGGCGTCTGCTCCTCCCCGATGTCCCAAAGATAAGACGAAAAGAATACCATTTTCGAAGGTAAAAATGAAGGCGGGGACGCCACCGCCGCCGCCGCTTGGGTCAAAACGTAGTGCTAAGTTCTGTTGCAATATTTACCTCTTAAAAGGGGCGGGTCTGTCCCTAAGGGCGCTACTGCCTTTCCCCAAGGGAACGTCGAGAGATGAGAACAAAAGGGAAAGGGGCTGCTCTCTCTCTCTCTCTCTCTCTCTCTCTCTCTCTACGACAACACCGACACCCATACCCTCTTTCTTTCCTCCTTCTTCCTCTCTCTCTCTCTCTCTCTCTCTCTCTCTCTCTCTCTCTCTCTCTCTCCTCCAGCGCCAGTTACGATTCTCAAAAGGAAAAATAACGCTGCTTATTTTGCTTTGATTTTTACTTTTTTTTTTTTAATTATTTTTTTTTCTTTTAATATGATAAGCAACGGCTGACCGTACTCACACGAGCTGAATAAATGCTCTTACTTGTATGTCATTGAAAAAGTGTGTGTATATATATAACGTTTGTTTGATCATGTGTATGTGTACGCGTATGAATGTCTCCGAATGCATGCACATGTAAACATAGGAATATGAAATAATTGATTTTGCTATTTCAGATCGTAATTTTAGTTTTTGCGCCATTATTTATTACGACAATTCACGCGCAAGTCATATCTATCTTTATTAGAATGTCGAGTAGCTTAGTTTTTAAGGAAAAGACGTTGAGGAATGAATGCAGACCGCTTTGCCTTACATCAGTATCATCGTGAATTCTTTTTATTATTATTATTATTATTATTATTATTATTATTATTATTATTATTATTATTATTATTATTATTATTAATTATTATAATTAATTTTGTTCATTCTGAGAAGATTTTTCTATTACTTATTTGCGAATACGTAGGTTAAATTAGTAAATCACCAATTCTCTCTCTCCTCTCTCTCTCTCTCTCTCTCTCTCTCTCTCTCTCTATCTCTCCTCTCTCTCTCTCTCTCTCTCTCTCTCTCTCTCTCTCTCAATTCATGCATTCTGTAAATAATGTGCTGTATGGCAAAGTTATTTTCTCAGTAAAGGGGAAATGTTACATAATTCATTTTTTGGAAGAGGAAAGAAATAATGACTCAATCTGTAAATTATTTTAATAGGGAAAAAAAGCTACTACATACAAGAAGACTTGTATTTTTGTGTAAATAACGACTTAGCTTCATTACGAAAATGATTAAAGTAATAAAATAAAGTAAAAAAAATCGACGAAGTTTCTTCGGAGCAATCGAGTTTTCTGTCCAGTGGTAGCCGATGTTGTTGGCCATAGTCGTACTTCTGGCAGCGCTGCCAGAAGTACGACTATATCTAACATTAACCTTAAATATAATGATAACTACTGAGGCTAGAGGGCTGCAATTCGGTATGTTTGATAGGTGGAGGGTGGGTGATCAACATATCAATTTACAGCCCTCAAGCACCAGTAGTTTTCAAGATCTGAGGGCGAACGGACAGACAAAGCCGACACAATAGTTTTCTTTTACAGAAAACTAGAAACAGATACTCCACTCGAATAAGACAAAGCGAACGGTAAAGACATTTTGTAAAAAGAAAAAAGTGGAAAAAAGCACCAACGTAGGTTAATAACCTACAGCAAAAAAAACAAAAAAACTCAATGTAAATCATGGTCCAGGTAAGTAGAACACACGTAATTACAGGTGAATTTCTCTGTACTTATCGCTTGATAGAACAGCTCTTAAGTATGTATACAAGTGAGTACTTCGTCACGCAAAGTAAAGACGTTAGATACGAATACACTTTCGGAATGGAGGCAAAGAGGAGGTTCCCATTACCTGACAAGGTCGTGGTATACACAAGGTGTATCACATACACTCACGTCCGCCTTAACGAATTACAAAAATTCCAACTGGTACGATTAATGATCTTGAAGGTTTATTATAGCTTATATCCACAAAATGCCACTTTTTTTCTAGTTATGCTTACTAACTCGTATACTTTCGTAGCATGAGAGACATGAGCAGTGAGAGACTGTTAGCTGGCAAATGAAAGACCTTGAAAAAGGCCAACCGAGAGAGAGAGAGAGAGAGAGAGAGAGAGAGAGAGAGAGAGAGAGAGAGAGAATAATTGATTAGGTACCTTTTTCCCCCAAAATGCTGCTGCTGTTCCTTTAAAAAGAAGAAAAAAAGAGAGGGATCTCACAGACAAAGGAGAGATTCCTCTGGGAGACTTTTACGTCTCCACGTCAGAGCATCAGGGCATTTTGCTCATGAGGTAGGATGCCATGGGTCGGGTGCGGAAACCCTGCTTTTTAAGATGGTACAATATTCATCAGTGAAAACTTGAAGAACTCTCATTTGATCTAAAGCAATAAATGCTGTCTGTGATTCTGAACAATGAACAAATGAAGAACATTTTCCTATGATATATGTATGTATGTATGTATGTATGTATGTAGTATGTATGTATGTATGTATGTATGCATGTATGTATGTATGCATGTATGTATGTATGTATGATATATATATATATACTATATATATATATATATATATAATATATATATATATATATATATATATATAATATATATATGTATTTCTAACGAATAGTTAGCAAACAAAAAGTTAACCCATCATAAAGGACTAAGAAACCATATTCCTAGTTATCAGTTACTCCTTCTCCCTCCCCAACCCCTCTCTCTCTCTCTCTCTCTCTCTCTCTCTAAGTAACCAACTTTATTAACCTAAAACGCGTCTTTTATCACCAACAAAGACACGCTTGTCATCATCTCCCAACCGAGTGAAAATGGGCAACGATTTGCTAAGCAGAAAAAGGAAGAAACGAACGAATAAAAGCACGGGGGAAGTGCTTGCATGCATTTCCACCCAAAAGAAACCAAGTCATTTCTTCATCTACCTCCTTCTGGAACAACAAGTGCCATCAAAGGGTTCCAGTGCCAGTGTCTAGCCAACTTCTGAAATTTCGAATTTCAACTTAAAAGTGAACGACGGCTTTAGTACTGCTGACATAGAAAGACTGATGATAACAACCCATTCTCTCTCTCTCTCTCTCTCTCTCTCTCTCTCTCTCTCTCTCTCTCTCTCTCTCTCTGAAGAAAGACTTACCTGTTATGAGGATGACATTGCAGCATCCCGGGGAGTGTGGTTCAGAGGACGTACAGGGAGAGGGCTAAGAAATGGGGTGAGGAAGCACCTGGGTACAGGAGGAGGAGGAGGAGGAGGAGGAGGAGGAGGAGAGGCATCTCTTCTTGAAGAACTCCAGAGGGGCCCCTGAACTCCTCTCGGCCGGCAGCGCTCTGTCGTCCGTTCATTACTCCAACACAACAACCCAGTTTGTGTGTCCCCCTCGACAACAACCACTTGAGCCTCCGTCTCCTCCTTGTCCTCGAGAGGGCAGCGCCATCTCGAGGGCGACTTGATCTAGGGGGAGAACCTCTTGCAAAAATGCCTGAATATTTAATGGCGTAGTTGTGACAGTCAACACTCCAGATTGAAGAATACGCTGGTATCTCAAACTCCAGCCCGGCAAGAATAATGGGCGAGTCTCCGCTGCGGCCAGGTGGCACTGAGGAGGCAAGAGCCGGGGAGAACACGGCACTGAAAGGCTAAATAAATAAGGGAATGAAAAGGAGAACAATTACGCAGAAAGGAGGAGTGAGCTCATTGATGTATAGATATGTACATTTACACATCAGCTGTCTTTAGCTGTCTGTCTAGCTATATATCTGTACTCATGCATGCACATACACTCGTATAAACTAACACACACACACACACACACACACACACACATATATATGTAATTTCTTTTCGCTGAAATCGTCATTCGTTATGAGAAGCCGGAAATCAAACTTTCACACTCGAATGGTAGATTGGAAAAATCCAAATCTCTCACGTTTTGTTCCCACTTTTCCACTGTACAAGACTAGACTCACTTTTGATTTGATTTGGATTTATATAGATTTTTGGGATTGTGCCAAGCACTGGGGCAACTAAGGCCATTCAGAAGTGAAACGGAAATTGACAGTAAACGGTTTGAAAGGTGTTACAGGAGGAAAACTTCACAGTTGCAATATAAAACAATAGTTAAGAAGAGGGTGGACAGTAAGGTGGAAGAAAGAGAATATGAACGGAGGTACAGTAAAAGGAATGAAAATAGGGGTCGAAAGGACGCTGCAAAGAACCTTAAGTAATGCCTACATTGCGCCGAATGAGGTGCACTGACGGCAATAGCCCTATATGGTGTCGACTCACTTTTGAACCAAACTTCCCCGCTGAAGAAAAAAAAACAGACAGCATAAGCAACACAAAGCCAATTTCCAAATGAAAATCAAAATCAAAATCAGATAGAATACTGTCACCAGAAGATGATGGCAACTCTAACTTCTTGGGCAAAAAAAAAGAAAAAAAAAGAAGAGAGAGAGAGAGAGAGAGAGAGAGAGAGAGAGAGAGAAGAGAGAGAGAGAGACCAAAGGACTCTGAGCACATAAGAGATGCAAACATTTGGGAAAGGGGAAATGATGAAGAAGAAGAAGAAGTGCCCAGACAGACTGAATTTCGAATCAGCAAGATCCATCAAATGGTACTTGTCTCTACATGTGGGCATAAGCAAAAACATTATAGGCTCTTATACATACATATATATATATATATATATATATATATATATATATATATATATATATATATATATATATATATATATATATATATATATATATATATATATATATATATAAACCCTCGAATGTTTTTACTAAATATATCATTTCTACTAAATATATTATTTGTTTATTATTCCTTATGATTATTGTTATCATTATTATTACTCTAAGTCTCATACTATTATTATTATCTTTAATAATAAAAGTATTCAGAGGTCACCTATATTTTTCAGCAAAATATTCAGCCGTCATAACAATTGCCTTTCGATTAATAAACGCAATTAGATCTGACATAATGGCTCGACCAAATTATACATAGTATGCATACATAGCACGCTTATGGAAATCATTCTGCCGTATACGTCGTCCACAATAACATTCCTATCAACAATGTAAATCAAAAACCTATATCACAATGAACTGACGTCATCAATTAACCGGCGTGTTATTAATTCATCAGCCCAATGTCAGCAGCCCGCGACTAGCTTTGCCCGGAGAGCTAATAATTATATGTGATTCGGCAGGGACGGACAGATCTCGGATCATAAACAGGATGCGTTTTCCACAGCTTTTTCGGTACGGGGGCCAACTTACGTATATCTTAGTTCAAAAAGACCAATGATTTTCGATACGTGGTTAAGTATATCTTAGTTTGGGGGTTAAGTATATCTTAGTTTAATCAGACCCAATGACTTTTGGTACTGGGGTTAAGTATATCTTAGTTTAATCAGACCCAATGACTTTTGGTACGGGGGTTAAGTAAAGTATATCTTAGTTTAACTAGACCAATGATTTTCGTTACGGGGGTTAAGTCTATCTTAGTTTGGGGGTTAAGTATATCTTTATTTAACTAGACCAATGATTTTCGTTACGGGGTTAAGTATATCTTAGTTTGGGGGTTAAATATATCTTTATTTAACTAGACCAATGATTTTCGTTACGGGGGTTAAGTCTATCTTAGTTTGGGGGTTAAATATATCTTTATTTAACTAGACCAATGATTTTCGTTACGGGGGTTAAGTCTATCTTAGTTTGGGGGTTAAAATATATCTTTATTTAACTAGATAGACCATGATTTTCGTTACGGGGGTTAAGTCTATCTTAGTTTGGGGGTTAAATATCTCTATTTAACTAGACCAATGATTTTCGTTACGGGGGTTAAGTCTATCTTAGTTTGGGGGTTGGGGGAAATATATCTTTATTTAAAACTAGACCAATGATTTTCGTTACGGGGGTTAAGTCTATCCTTAGTTTGGGGGTTAAATATATCTTTATTTAAACTAGGGACCAATGATTTTCGTTACGGGGGTTAAGTCTATCTTAGTTTGGGGTTAAAATATATCTTTATTTAACTAGACCAATGATTTTCGTTACGGGGGTTAAGTCTATCTTAGTTTGGGGGTTAAATATATCTTTATTTAACTAGACAATGATTTTCGTTACGGGGTTAAGTCTATCTTAGTTTTTTGGGGGTTAAATATATCTTTATTTAACTAGACCAATTGATTTTCGTTACGGGGGTTAAGTCTATCTTAGTTTGGGGGTTAAAATATACTTTATTTAACTAGACCAATGATTTCGTTACGGGGGTTAAGTCTTATCTTAGTTTGGGGGTTAAATATATCTTTATTTAACTAGACCAATGATTTTCGTTTTACGGGGGTTAAGTCTATCTTAGTTTTGGGGGTTAAAATATATCTTTATTTAACTAGACCAATGATTTTCGTTACGGGGGTTAAGTCTATCTTAGTTTGGGGGTTAAATATATCTTTATTTAACTAGACCAATGATTTTCGTTACGGGGGTTAAGTCTATCTTAGTTTGGGGGTTAAATATATCTTTATTTAACTAGACCAATGATTTTTCGTTACGGGGGGTTAAGTCTATCTTAGTTTGGGGGTTAAATATATCTTTATTTAAACTAGACCAATGATTTTCGTTACGGGGGTTAAGTCTATCTTAGTTTGGGGGTTAAAAGTATCTTTATTTAACCAGACCAATGATTTTCGTTACGGGGTTAAATTAAATATATCTTAGTTTGGGGGTGAAGTATATCTTAGTTTAACCAGGCCAATGATTTTCGTTACGGTGGTTAATTATATCTTAGTTTGGGGGTTAAGTATACCTTAGTTTGGGAGTGAAGTATATCTTAGTTTAATCAGACTAATAAGCTAAGAAATAGTCTCCTAGGGCTACCCCGAAGTATTAGATATTTTTACGTGGCTAGGAACCCGTTGGTTACCTAGCAACGGGACCTACAGTTTATTGTGGGATCCAAACCACAGTATATCAGGAGTGGGGAATCAACTCGGGACTACCGAATCGGTAGGCGACCACGTAAACCACTCGTCCAACGAGGGACTGTTACGGGGGTTAGGAAGGCAAATGCTACAACCCGGCCCTCACACTCTCTCTCTCTCCACCCTCCCCTATTTCTTTATTAAGCGACAGCAAAGAACGCGCCAGGTAAACAAAGCAGACTCACATTCAAGTATATATATTGTTATGAACCATTTTACTTTTTCGTGGCAGAAATTCCTTCATTAACTATAAATTCTCAAAGACGTTGCATTCCGAAGAAGTTTATTCTAATAAGAATATCCTGTAGCATACATTGAGTCTTAACGTTCACACACACGAACAAGAAAATAATCATGGCTAAATGGATTCAAGATGCAATAAAGTTAATGAAAAAAAGAATATTTGGTTGCACATCACCAAACTATGAAAACTTAATGATGTCTAAAAAGAATCCAAAGAGACATCTAATCAGAAACATTTATTCAAGGAAACTATGAAGTGTCACTCACAAATAAATGGATAGTTCTCATGAGTTACAAAAGATGGGTCCTCTTCACAACAAAGACTCATACAAGTATATAAGTTTGTATTAAACGATTTCTGTTATTTATTTATGTGTGTGTGTGTGTGTGTTCACCAAAACTGCTGTTTAAAAATCCACCTTATAATCAGCTGTAATGACGTTTGCCAGATTCAGTTACGCGTTATTACTATTTACGCCTCTCCAACATTTTGCAAAATCCTATTAGTATACACTGGTCAATGACCATCCTAAAGTATAGAGAGATATCCTACTTAGATAAGCATTACATTTTAATTTCGATTCCATTCACGCATTTTGACGAGTCATTCCCGCCCCCCCCCCCCCCGCCCCCCCCCCCCCCTGGGAGGAAGGGGGAGGGGGTCGATCAGTGTCAATCCATCAATCAGTCATCTTCCAATAACGGTGAAAAGCGGCGGAAATGATGTCATGTAATTGGAAACAGGCCCAAAAGGGGATTCCGGAGACACACCACTCTGAAGCATGACACTTGAATGAACGAAGAGCGACGGCTAAGAAGAAAATCTCCTTTTAAATCTCCTTTTCAAAATCCTTTTGAAAATCCTTTCAAATGAACGAAATCGCGACATCAACTTATGCCAATCCGGAGGAATTGATCTGAATGCAGCCATGAGGACATAAACATTGGTGCGATTTTCATGGATGAATGACAAGGGTGTTTAGTCCGTCTCGCTCATATCTATTTATTTATTTATTCATTCATTTATCTACTTTTGAATATGAGATGTACATCCAAAGGTATCCTAAATAGAATCGCTTAAAATGACGCTCGATAGAAATGAGAAATTTGAGCATGGGTTTGTTTTAGTTGGTCTGTCCTCATGCATTCATTATTTTTCCTGATTTTCACCATCATTACTGATCTGGCTGATTTGAATAACCTGTGTGTGCCTCGTTTAAAGATAAAACCGACGTTAATAGGACTGGGAGTTGGCGTCGACAACAAACCCCCCCCCCTCTCTCTCTCTCTCTCTCTCATTCCAACATCGTTTGACACCACTGCAAGCGCACGAAGTGCCTGCATGCTGCATGGCGCCATGCAAAATCAGCTTGCGTCATTTACATCAGAGGCGTGCATTATAAAAACAAGGACGCACGTGTTTATCACCGCGTTGCGCGCGCGCGCCAAACGGAATCCTACCTCGAAATAAATAAAAAAAATATATAAATAAAAAAACATATGCTCTCCATTACCGACGAGTAGCTTATATATGAAATATGCCACCCCGCCCCCACCCCCATCCCCGTGATTACAGAGGTATAAAGGACCAACTGGATGACGAAGCGCCGCTGGAACCAAAGCCTCGAGTAATCCCGCGAATTCCCAATATGGTTTTGGCACACTTTGCCGTCCCCGGCAGCCATCCGCCCCCCCCCCCCTCCCCCGCCCCGGGCGCCCTTGCCCCTCCTCCCACCACCCTGTGATTGCCGATGACTGACGCTGCTGATGTATAGGCTGACGGACGGGGGGTCTGCCTGATGATGCAGTCCGATGGAGCTCCAGCAAGAACAAAAAAATATTCTAAAAGGATTTCATTTATGGATAATGTTACGGTTCTGAAAGCAGCGTCATGGATGCTAATATAATAATAATGACTTTAGTTTATCTTCCCGCCACTGGCCAGTGGCATAAGGCTGATACAGTTCCTCTCCATCTGTTTCTATCCCGAGCCATTTCCCTCACTTCTTCTTCTAGGTTCTAGATTTCATCCTCAAGATCTCTGACAATTATGTCTATCCACCTCGTTCTTGGTCTACCCAGCGGTCTTCTTCCGATTTGTATACTGCTCTCAGTGCTCTCCTGGGGTCTCTGTTTCCATCCATCCTCTCAACCTGTCCTAACCATTTCAGCCTTCCCCTCTTCAACCTGGTACTGACTGGCCTTTGCCTCAATCTCATCCTGATGTCTTCATTCCTAACAAAACCATCCCATTTAATGCCAAGTATCATCCTCTGCAGCTTCATCTCAAATAATAATAATAATAATAATAATAATAATAATAATAATAATAATAATAATAATAATAATAATAATAATAATAATAATAATAATAATAATAATAATGTAACGGTACTAAAAGCATCATCAAGGTTAATAATAATAAAAATAATAATAGAAGAAGAAGAAGAAGAAGAAGAAGAAGAAGAAGAAGAAGAAGAAGAAGAAGAAGAAGAAGGAGAAGAAGAAACGCGTACGTAAGGCGCTCGTAATAAATCACGCTGAATATAATAAGGCTATCACAGCGAAGATTAAAGTATAATTGGACACGTCTCGTACCCTCCTATTCAGTAATATCTATATCGAGGAGATGAACTGTTACGAAATTGTTCGTCAATTGTACACTAAATCTCGATCTTGCTGTGTTGATTAATTCAGTCCGCTATTACAATCACACGAACTTAATTTTAACGCAACATAATCCAAATAAAGAGATACGGAAAAAAGGAACTTCTACTACCATTCCCTTTAATTAGAAACAGGACGGTTAATACATCTTCCTATAAAAAACACACACACACACACACACAATTCACAAAAGTCTCTTTTAAATGAATGCATGCATACCGCAATTGTAAGGAATCTGCAGACTTACTACTCAAAAACGTCATTAGTCCCATGAAAAATATGAGAAAATGTGTTGTTTTGACGCTCGAATAAGTCAAGATGAATTTAAAACTAAATTAGTATGACATTAGTTCCTTTAATGACGCCAATAGCTTTCGGGCCTCATCGTGAACCATGATATCTTGCACAGTGTCTGATGAGAACCTTCGATGTCCAAGGTATTGGTATAAAGTGGACATTTCATTTCCCCGATTTTTTCCCCATCCAGCGTAACTTCAATTCTTCAAACCAGATATTCCATCCTACTCCGTAAGAGGTTTGAGTTCTTTAACAGTTACCTTCGTAACTTCGTTGCATGGAACCAGTGGTTATTCAGCAACGGGACCAACGGCTTTACGTGAGTTCCAAACCACGTGGAGAGTGAAATTCTATCACCAGAAATACACATCACTAACCCCTCAGTGGAATGCCCGAGAATCGAACTGGCGGCCACTGAGATGGCACGCCAACACCATACCGATCACGCCACTGAGGCCTCTATTTCCTGCAGTAATTCTGGTCAATATTTCATTTTACATTTTCCTTCTTGAATGTTATCTATCTATTACAAAATTAGTCGTTGGTTCCTTTTACTAGTATTTTTCGTTCCCTCAACGATTTCCTGCTCACTTTAATTTCTCTCCAATCTTAGCAGTTGCCTGATTATGGCCATAGTCGCACTCAGCTCTGGTAATGAATTCCTTATTTATGTAGACGTCGTTAACCTGATTTATCGTTCTGGTTCCATGCAAGTGTCGCGAATCTCCGCGGATATCATTATGTAAAAACAAAGAAAAACGCCATTCCAGAGTTTTTCATGTTTGTAAATGAATGTTAATCCGCTTTCATTGCGCCGTTCGCGTGAATTATGCATCCTTATTGCTTGGCTGAACACGACAATTTCATGTCTTGTTCTGTCTGTCTGTCTGTCTGTCTGTCGTTCTGCTGTCTGTCTGTCTGTCTGTCTGTCTCGTCTGTCTCTCGTTTTTTTTTTTTTTTTTTTTTTTTTTTTAAGTGTCCTAGTACTTTTTATCTTCAGTCTTACGGTTTTCGCTTGGTGACTACGCCAATGCTAACTATAACTTTAACAATTTGCTCAGAAGTGAAATGAACAACTTATATCCACCCGAATATGGAATTCTATGAGTCTGTTCGCCTTAACATTCAAACGCCGATTACAATTTGCATAATTACCGCTGTTACATAGTACTGTGAATTCCAAAGAATTCTGTTACATATAATTCGTACAGTTATAATTCTTCAGGTTCACTTAAGGTAAATTCTTGGGAAAGCCTTATGCCTGCGAGACGTTTGTTTGGCAGCCGCTGATTGGCTGGGAGCTGCCTCCCTCCCGGTACCAGCCAATCAACGGCCGACAAACAAACTTCTCGTCAGCATAGGGCTCATCCAAGAATCTACCTTAAGTGAACTGGCTATAGTTGCTTACCCTGCTCATAGCAAATTTGAGCCAACCTTATCTAATGAGACAGGAACAAGAATTAAACAGATTGACCCATCCTGAAAGAGGGCATCCTATTGTATCTTTGTGCCTTAGTCACGTGGGAAAATGCTAGTCCACAAGTTAAGTATATCTTAGTTTAACCAGATCACTAAGCTAATTAACAGCTCTCCTAGGACTGGCCGGAAGGATTAGATATCTTTACGTGGCTAGGAATCAATTAGATACTTAGCAACGGGACCTACAGCTTATTGTGGGATCCGAACCACATCGAGAAATGTATTTCTGTCACCAGAAACTAATACCTCTGATTCCTTGTTAGCAGAGCTGGTTAATCGAACCCGGACCCTGAGATTGGTAGTCGAGCACTTTACCGACTCGTCCAAAGAGGAACTGCCAATCCACAAACTGAATTGACAGGAAAGAATCTCGAAGCAAGAAGGAATATCTCGATTACCCTTCACTTACCTGTCAGGTAAAAGATTAATGTCAATATCAAACTCCAATCTTGGTTTGAAAAACTCGGTAGGAAATCGTCCACAATGACAGCCCGAAAAATAACAAGTAACAGACAAACTGTCTCATAATCTTAACGAATTTCTTTTTAAAAAGCATGTGAAATGTGACTTACACAAATGATACGTGTTGGTAAAATAAATGCTACCAATAAAGATTGGCTACAATTTCTTGCTGTAGCATTCCTCCTCTGAAACTATTTCGGATGTTTAAGTAATTTGGACTACATTGTGAGACTGACGCAAATTTCACAGCTCAAAAAAGTATATCTTAGTTTAACCAGACCACAAAGCTGATTAACAACTCTCTCCTAGGGCTAGCCCGAAGGATTGGATATTTTTCCGTGGTTAATAACCAATTGGTTACCTAGCAACCGGACCTACAGCTTATTGTGGGATCCGAACCACATTATATCGAGAAATTAATTTCTAATCACCAGAAACAAATTCCTCTGACTCCACGTTGGCAGAGCGGGAATCGAAATCGGGACTAACTTATCTGTAGGCCAACGCGGAACTAATTATAGATATTTAATGATGTTACTAAGAAATGCTCCTCCGCCAGGTCCTATCTGTCACTTTTGAAATTCAGGCCTTCATGATTAACGAGGTCAATAGCAGCGCTGAAGAGTAATCCAGTCATAAAAAAATAAATTACTAAAATTTTAGGATTTCTTCGTAACAATGGAAACGGAAAGTCGATACGTCACATCCACCTACCCCACTACAAGAGGCAAACTGTAAACGGAAGAACAGATGATTAGGGATTTCTTTGTAAAATGGGCACTGAGTAGCGATACCTCTCACGCACTCAGTGCCATACAGAGGGCAAACTGTAAACTGAAAAACGTGATTATTTTCTAACGGAGGCATTCAGACCTTTTGCCCCAAAGCACAAAATTTTATTACTAACACTGGATTTTTAAAATTTTGGCAGTAATCTCTTTAACGGCGAAGCATTACTAAAGCGAGTCCCTCTTGCTATAATAATAATAATAATAATAATAATAATAATAATAATAATAATAATAATAATAGGTATAGAGGACTGCGTCAACATCGAGAACAGAGCACTGAGGCAATATCTGAAAACCAGTGAAGACGAGTGGCTAAAGAGTGCATGGGAAGAAGGACTAATAAAAGCAGACGAAGACCCAGAAATATACAGAGACAGGAGAATGACAAACAGAACAGAGGACTGGCACAACAAACCAATGCACGGACAATACATGAGACAGACTAAAGAACTAGCCAGCGAAGACACATGGCAATGGCTACAGAGGGGAGAGCTAAAGAAGGAAACTGAAGGAATGATAACAGCGGCACAAGATCAGGCCCTAAGAACCAGATATGTTCAAAGAACGATAGACGGAAATAACATCTTCCCCATATGTAGGAAGTGCAATACGAAAAATGAAACCATAAACCACATAGCAAGCGAATGCCCGGCACTTGCACAGAACCAGTACAAAAAGAGACATGATTCAGTGGCAAAAGCCCTCCACTGGAGCCTTGTGCAAGAAACATCAGCTACCTTGCAAGTAATAAGTGGTAATCTGAGCCACCAAACCTGAGGGAGAAGGGCAGTGATAGAAAACGGTCAGGCAAAGATCCTCTGGGACTATGGTATCAGAACAGATAGGGTGATACGTGCAAATAGACCAGACGTGACGTTGATTGACTAAGTCAAGAAGAAAGTATCACTCATTGATGTCGCAATACCATGGACACCAGTTGAAGAGGAAAGAGAGGGAAAAAAATGGATAAGTATCAAGATCTGAAAATAGAAATAAGAAGAATATGGGATATGCCAGTGGAAATTGTACCCATAATCATAGGAGCACTAGGCACGATCCCAAGATCCCTGAAAAGGAATCTAGAAAAACTAGACGCTGAAGTAGCTCCAGGACTCATGCAGAAGAGTGTGATCCTAGAAACGGCGCACATCGTAAGAAAAGTGATGGACTTCTAAGGAGGCAGGATGCAACCCGGAACCCCACACTATAAATATCAGCCAGTCGAATTGGAGGACTGTGATAGAACAAAAAAAAATAAAAAATATATAAAAATAATAATAATAATAATGATAATAACGTTAAACAAATATAAGAAAAATAACTTTTTATGTGCGTACGTGAGCAAACTATTGAGAAATTTCTATTATAAAACCTCCTGAAAACAAAGGATAATAATTTTACTTTGTCTCGAGCGAGCAAATATGCAGTAGCAACACCACACAATCTATATAGTCACCAGATTCCCAAATCACGCGAGAGAACGAACGTACCTACTAAAAGTAAGTAACATTCACTAAACACACACATTAACTTTCAATTTGGGTAAAAAAAATTACCCTGAGTTCAACATTACCGGTTTCCATTCAAGATCAAATATTAGCATGAAAAAATAGGAGTATTATTAACGGATATTTCATACAGTACTATACGTTAACATAATACCCCAGCGTTAATATAACAATCCGAGTGCAAACTCATATATACTCAGGACAGAGAACGATAAATGCAACTGCAATGTTGAACAAACATTCCCCAAGAACTGATCACTGTAAAATAACCAATGAAATAAGCAAAGACGCCGTGTTTTAAATTTCATATTTATTACTTAAAGTCTTAAACCAATGGAAAATCACTACGACTTTTGTTTGGATTTCGTCGTAATTGTGTTTAACGAAATCTTAAAACCGTAGTCTATAAAACAAAGCTGCGAATTTATCGAACATGGTTGTACCATGTTAGGGTTTAGTATTCTTTGACACGTAAGATGACGCATGCGTGATGAGTTTACAGGAAGGAAAATCAATAGAAACCCAGTTCTCCTTTCGTAACTTTCTGAAAAAAAAACATCAAAGAAGAGAAGACACCTTTCTAAGGAAACTTGAAACGAGCCGAAAGCAAAAGAGAAAAGAGTCATCAATTCTCTCCATCAAACACTTACCGAAAGATTTAATATGAAATCATTTTTGAATTCAACTTTATTGCTTCTCATTAACGAACAACTTGCACCTACTATATAAACAAGTAAATAAATGAAATATTTGAAAAAAAAAAAAAAAAAAATCTAAAAAGTACACTGCAGATTTTCTGATCGTTTCTTGGCTAAGGTATAACACAGGTGAATACCTTGAAATCATTTGTACATAATAAGAGAAAACGCAAAGGTTCAAAGCCAAAGACTCGTTCATGAGATTGACTTTTGAAAGTTTTGAGTCAAAGTTCAAGAATATGGAATGTGAGTGGCAGGCAATTTTGTGATGTCGAGAGAGATAGACATAATATCTCATATAGGAGAAACTTGGAAAAAAATGTCCATGAAATTAGGAGAAGCCTGGAAAAAATTTCCATGATATTAGGAAAAGCCTGGAAAATAAATTTCCTTGAAATTAGGAGAAGTCTGGAAAAAATGTCCATGAAATTAGGAGAAGCCTGGAAAAAATGTCCATGAAATTAGAAGACTGGAAAAAATTAAATATTTCCATGAAATTAGGAGAAGCCTGGAAACAAAATTTCCATAAAACTAGAGACCTGGAAAAAATATGCATGAAATTAGGAGAAGCCTGGAAAAAATTAAATATTTCCATGAAATTAGGAGAAGCCTGGAAACAAAATTTCCATGAAATTAGAAACCTGGAAAAAAATGTCCATGAAATTAGGAGAAGCCTGGGAAAAATATTTCCATGAAATTAGGAGAAGCCTGGAAACAAAATTTTCATGAAATTACAAGAAGCCTGGAAATAAATGTCCATGAAATTAGGAGAATCCTGGAAGAAAAAATGTCCATGAAATTAAGAGAAGCCCGGAAAATAACATTCCATGAAATTAGAAGCCTGGAAAAAAAATTGCATCAAATTAGGAGAAGCCTGGAAATAAAATGTCCATGAAATTAGGAGAAGCCTGGAAAAAAATTCCATGAAATTATAAAGAAGCCTGGAAATAAATGGTTCCATGAATTAAGAAAGAATTCCTGGAAAGAAAAATTGTCCAAAAAAATGAAACTTAAGAAGCCGGAAAATAAAATTCCATGAAATTATAGCCTGGAAAAAAAAAAAAAAAAAATTCCATGAAATTAGGAGAAGCCTGGAAAAAAATTTTCCATGAAATTAGGAGAAGCCTGGAAAAAAATTCCATGAAATTAGGAGAAGCCTGGAAAAAAAATTTCGACGAATTGCAGATAGGCTTCATTCCGGTTATACAGAGAAGCGAAAGTGGCTGTTTCAAAGGAATTTCCCTGAAATGGAGCTGCAATTCCAGGAACCGTACGTGGAATTCCGAGATAAATGGGAACTCCCGGAAATATGGGAGCATTACCTGGAAAAATATAGGTGCAATGCCGGATAAAATGGTTGGAATTACGTAAAAATGAGTCTTCTTCTCGAGAAAAAAATAGGTGCAATTCCTGGAAGTATGGTTGCAATTCCTATAAAATTATGCGCAATTTCCCGGAAAAATAACTGCAACTCCTATAAAAAATATATAGGTAATATTTCGGGAAAAATACATGGATTTCTGAAGGAAAATACGGAGAATTAATTTCGAGGAATTTAACCGCAATTCTGGAAAAAATAGGTGCAATTCCGGGGAAAAAGTAGGTTCAATTCCCAGAAAAAATATTCTGTCATTCCGGAAAAAAATAGACACAATCAACGGGGAAAAAATAGGAGCAATTCCCGGGAAAAAAAAAGTTTCAAAATACACAACATCCAATCCCACCCTCTCTTCTTAACCTTTATTACTGTCCAACGATAACCGAGACAAACTCTGTTTCATGATATACAAAATAAATACTGCTTAACATTAACTGTTTGTGGAAAGGAATCTTCAAATTAGCGAAACTAGAACTTTCTATGACATCGAGTGCATAAATCTTACTGAAAAGAACGATTCTTGACAATGCAAAACTCTAAAACCTTGAAAACTGACACTCAATGACGAGCAAATATCTTTATATTGGTTACGTTTATCATTCAGTCAAATTTCCATTTCTTGAGCCTCAAAACTGAAAGCCGAACTTTAAAAAACAATGCCTGTGGTGGTGGGTGATTTTGTAACTTTTGCAACATGGCCGTTAGCAACTCGTTTATCAATTCTTAAGAAAATTATCATACTTTTGTTGAAAAGCGAAGTATGATCAAGAGACTGGGGTAAATTTGATCTCGGCAATTAAATAAAAGTGCTTGACATACGCCATTTAATTAGTATCTTGCGGTAGGTAGTACTTTCGTTAATAATCACAAGTCTTCAATATTGATATATAGAAAAAAAAGAAAAAGTGATGCACGGTATAGCTAAGTTTTAACAATTTCATTTATAATTCACGTCTCGTGAAATTTGCCACCAACTTCTCTCTCAGTGGTCATAAAGAGATATAATACGCATTTATTACGAGAAAATTATCATTCCTTAGGTCTACTTCCTCCTCAGTCTAGTAAATCTGCAATGTTGCACAGAACACCAGTAGTGGCAGCAATTCGTTATTATTGCATTTATAGCTATAGGGGAATAATTAAACCGTCAAATTCTATTTGCAAGGAGAGAGAGAGAGAGAGAGAGAAAAGAGAGAGAGAGAGAGAGAGAGAGAGAGAGAGGGTGTGGGGAAATCAAATTACTTCCCTATACTATACAGAGTGAATATACATGGACAGTAACAACATCGAAGAAGGAGAGACCACACACATGAAACCCAGTGAAACCACACAATTCCCCCCCGAGGTTTTCATAGCCATGATTCCAGTGACAGAAGGCCACAAGAGCCAAGGCTCCACAGAGCCAACGAGTGACTTTCACCCCAACGGACGCGGAGACCACCACTCACTCCGGATCCACCTCGGCCCCCCTCCCGCTCCGAAAGCTCGTTCTTGCAGTGCGGTGGCGCGCGCGAGTTTTTGGGAAGAGAATACAATAGATTTTTCCATCAACCTCAGTCCGCTTTGTGAATGTTAATCGGAAGTAAGAAAGGAACCTAGCTGCGGGCGGGTAATGTCATTTGGAAGGTGATGTTGTATTAATGAATGGGATTAATTGAAGATCTCGGAGCCACAGGGGAACAAAGGCCACTCGGGGAAGGGCGGCGGTAGGGGCGAGTTTCCCGAGTCGTCCTCGGGGTCGAGGGCCCTTGGTGGCTCTTGCCGCCTGGCTGGGTGTGGGCGCCTCGCCTCCCCCGAGTCCAAAGAACAGCGCGCGCGGGGCTTTTGTTTTGTTTTGCGGAAAAGTAAGTTGGTGCAGATGGCTTTGTTGATGGTCTTCGAAGAAAGTATAACAGGGGAGAAAAAGGTGGATGCTAGAATAATAGGAATAGAGTGAATGGGTTATTAGGGCGGGCTTTACTCACTCACTACGTACGAGTGAGCTTATATATCAGTGGGGGAAGGAACGACTTCAGGATGTAAAAAAGAGAAGATACTCGGGATAGAAGGACAATGGGGAAAAATGAAGAATAAAATCACGGCAATAACTCCCCTCAAGATTTACTACGGTTCGGAATTCATCTAAAGATTGCATTGTGCATTATCCAGCAGAAAGCGAGTCATTCGAATTGTGAGCTTGGATTACTTTTGAAATCTTAGTGTGTGTTATATATATATATATATATATATATATATATATATGCGTGTATATATATATATATATATATATATATATATATATATATATATATATATATATATATATATATATATATATATATATATATATATATATATATATATATATATATAGTATATGTATATATATATTATATAGTATATATATATATATATATATATATATATATATATACATATACATACATATATATATTTATATATATATATATATATATATACATACATATATATATATGTATGTATAGATATATATATATATATATATATATATATATATATATATATATATATATATATATATATGCATATAAGGCACTATTCAAATAAAATAATGCAAAAATAATCGTGCAATCTAATTTTCAGCTATAACTGAAAATTCTGAAATGTCCACATAAGTAATAAGATGACATTAGGCCTAATTACTAACTTACTAAAGTTTTTTTTCAGCTTTTTCTATTTGGCAGTATTAACCAATAAAAATTTGATCCACTTCTTAGCATTAATTTATGACCCAAATAATACTTGTATATAATTCTTGGAAGCACCTGCAGTATTAAGCACCTGAAGTTCTTTAATTAATTTGGACTTATCACTGCAGTCATTACCATATCTGAATAAATATCCTGCACTTCTTTTTAAGATTCACGTCAGGCTGGACAAGGCTGCAATATCCCATTGGTGCACTGTATTGCAATGAGCCAAAAACCAGGCAGCATATGACTTGATTTATAACACCCTAAATGCAACCACATCTGAATAACCTGTTTCAGTCACTAGTGGCTGCAAAGGAGCAACTCTTAATTGCAATTAATGCATTATTTTCCTATTTCGGCAGTGCTGGTGGTGATACGGTTACAGGATAAGGACTGCAGATCTCCAGTAAACATCCAAGAACTGCATTCACTGCCAAGTCTGTTCAGGCTTTTGAATTTTGTGAAAGCTTCAGTGAACTTGTCTCGTCACTAAACGAATGTGACTGATGGACTGATATCCAATGTCGTTTGTTTGTTAGCATGGTGTTTTTTCGTTGCATGGAGCCAGTAGTTATTCAGCAACGGGACCAACAGCTTTACGTGACTTCCGAACCACGTCGAGAGTAAACCTCTATCACCAGAAATACGCATCTCTCACACCTCAATGGAATTCCCGAGAATCGAACTCGCGGCCGCCGAGGTGGCAGGCCAAGACCATACCGATCACGCCGCTGAGGCGCTTATCCAATGTCGTGCCTAATTCCGAAGCGATACGGATTAGTGTAATACAGCGTGAAAGATGACGAGATCAGCATATGAACAAGATTCGAGCTGAGAATGGCAATCAGTCTCCAGGTCTCGAGATAATACTAAGCAAATTAAGTTAGTCTGGGAGAGTATAGAATATAGTCAATAGCATCAGAGCAGAATAGAAGAAAGTACAGTACTGTCAAACGCGAGTGAAGTCTATCTTTGAGATATATGATAAGTATCGTACAGTCAGTTACTTGGGAGGAATTGCTTGGAGTATTTATTATCGTACTGCAATTTATTTAATCTATTGATAACCTACAATAGCGATTTCTATCTTTCAGTGTATGTGCAATTAATATTTTGACAAACTTCTCTCGTTTTAAAGTTAGTTTCATAAATCATTTCACATGCAATGTAAATATTAGAAACAAAAATGAAAAAGTAATACAAATAACAAGCAAAACAGACATTAGAACTGCAGCAGAAAAATAAAAAAGGCCAAATGTCCATGTGACCAAATGTCTACTCAGTCAAAATGTCTTTTCGGTGAAATATTCATTATGTGAAATATCTGTTCTGAGAAGCTTCTGTCAGTCATCTGTCATGAAATTTCTTGGCATAAGTGCACAGTCATGGAACCCTTCGGGAGACTGGCGCCTGTTTAAATACTTGCTCCAAAGATAATATTTGCTCTGGGAGTAGGTAAGTTCCTCGCTGGACGAGTGGTTTTCGCGCTCGGCTGCCAATCCGGTGGTCCGAAGTTCGAATCCCGGCTCGACCAACGCGGAATCAGAAGAATTTATTTCTGGTGATAGAAATTCATTTCTCGATATAGTGTGGTTCGGATCTCACAATAAGCTGTAGGTCCCATTGCTAGGTGACCAATTGGTTCCTAGCCACGTAAAAATATCTAATCCTTCGGGCCAGCCCTAGAAGAGCTGTTAATCAGCTCAGTGGTCTGGTAAAACTAAGATATACTTTTTTTCTGGGAGTAGGTGAACATTGACAATGGTAACGTATTTCTTAGTGAAAGTGAAACAATATTTCTTAGGGAAAGTGAAACAGATTCGGTTATAATGATATAGCAGAATCTTTGATCACTGTAGACTGTCTTGGCTCCTTCTATACCTCATTTCATTACAGATCTTCAGTTGCAGACTTTTGTAAAGATCCGTAAAAGTAATCCTTGGTGTCTATGGTACTGTGCACATCTTAGCGCAACTGTGCACGTGTTATCAACATGTCTGGGTTTGAGAATAGTGCATTTTCCAGTTAATTATGACTCAGGTGAGTGGATCTGAAAGTTCAGTGTGAACCTTTAGAGAGGCCCCGTACACTACCTAAGAGTTACTCCCATTGCTATTCAGGTGTCCAACTACAATATGCTTTTGATTAATTCCCAAAATTGTTGGTTCAGTTTGGAGACTAAATGATAAAGCTTCCCCATAATTATAGACAGGCCAGCTATTTGGACGCCAAAATTTTTGCATATTACCATGATATTGCGAGTGTAAGCTAAAATAGGTTGAAAATTAAATTGGGGTCGAATAATAATAATAAATAATTATAATAATAATAATGATATAATAATAATAATAATAATAATAATAATAATAATAATAATAATACTTTGAGTATCAGTGGTCCTAACCTCGCCACACACACAGTGAGAGACCAGAGTTCAATCCCATGGAGGGGAAACAACAGGGCCCTTTTCTTGAAAATCCACCGAGTCTCTCTTCACCTAAGCAGTTATTCAGATAACATTGTAGTTAGTCGACACTGGTGGGCGGACGAAGTCATTAGGAGAGTAATCTCCTTAAAATAAAGACTGAGAAACGGATGGCTAACAACTTCCGGAGCAACTTGGAACAACCCACTTCCTCCTTTCACCATACCCAGGAGCCACCCCTCCCCTCCCACACTTGGGCACTCCACCCTATCACACATACCCTGGAGTCACTCCTCCCCTCCCCTCCCCAACCCTTTCACCTATACCTTGGGTCCATCCTTCCTCTCCCCCTTTGCCATTACCAGGAGCCATCCTCTGGAGTCTGGAGTCACTTCCTAAAGCAAAAACCTTTAGTTAGAACTTCTGGAGTCACTCTTTGTAATAAGGAGAGGTGTATAATAATAATAATAATAATAATAATGTTAAGAAATTCACAATTCCGTGAAAACAAATTGTTTAAAAAATATCCACAATTATTATATATATATATAAATATAAAATAAAAATAAAAATAAAAATATTCTATTTTTACATAGAAATATATTTTTATATATAATTGTGGATATTTTTTTAACAATAATAATAATAATAATAATAATAATAATAATAATAATAATAATAATAATAATCGCCCCTCTGATTTGACATTTCGATGGTGGTTTTTCAGCAACGGGACCAACGGCTTTACGTGACTTCCGAACCAAGTCCAGAGTGAACTTCCATCACCAGAAATACACATCTCTAACTCCTCAGCGGAATGCCCGAGAATCGAATTCGTGGCCACCGAGGTGGCAGGCCAAGACCATACCGATCACGCAACTGAGGCGCTCTGTGACGTAGGTAAAAGCACGTTCTCAAACTTAAAAGTAAAAACAAGGCGTGATCCGACCTCCAGCTTAGCAGTGACACGAGTAAATTTTGCCCTTTACTCGTATGCTGTCAACATCATATTCCTAACTTTTAACGTAAATTAAAATGAGCTAAAATCTACGGTAAATAAAGCGCTGTTTTACCAAAGAAAATTAAAATAAGCTATATCTTTTTATAAATAATTTCTCTGTACTGTTTAACATGCATTCAAGAGAATTCGTTTGACGATTTCATTAGTGTAGAAAAAAAAACTTATTTTTCAGTGTCAGGAGCGCAAAAATGACGGTACAGAACAGAAATTGGTCTTTTTAGGACTTTTTAAGAATTACATGAAAAAAAAAAAAAAACAAAAACACGCCTACGGCACCTTTGTGTCTCCCGAATTCATTTAGAGAAAAGACAAAAGTCTCCACCCATACATAATTCGAGCTTATCACATCACGACGAAATTCAGAACACAAATTTCATCGCTATTTCTTTTCCAATTTAATCTCTCTCTCTCTCTCTCTCTCTCTCTCTCTCTGGGAGGACCGAGGAAGCCCTCCTTTAACAAGGCATTTGCAATAATAGATTGATAAGGGTCGGCGCCCCCTAACCTAATGCATAGTGAACAAAGTGACCCTTTGGCCCGACAGACAGGTAAGGTATAGGTCCTCCTCGAACTTCGCCGCCCCCCAAGTCATACTTCATTCATCATGCAAAGCGCTTATGTTGGCGTATTTGAAAATAGATGAATGGGCCTCAGAAACATGGCCAGGGACAACTTACCGATGTGACCGCCATCTTTTCCCACCCTCCCAAAAGGACATTGACTTATTCAACTCTCTTCTTTGCGGACGGTTTCGAAAAAAAAAAAAAAAAAAAAAAAAAAAATCGTTTCGGGTTGGGTTTTCCCGATTCTGTTTACAAAAAATCTCGCGAGGATATCTGGGACTGAAGGCGGTTTTTTTTTTGGAGGGGGGGGGGGGGGGTGTTAAGAGATTTTTATATATTGGGGATTTAACTGTCAGTCTGTCAGTCTGTCTGTCTGAGCTGGTGGCATTTAGAGAGGCCTGACAACGGCGACAAGATATGAAAAGGTATTTTGGTAAAAGACATCTAGTGTAGGCCAAGGACTTCGTTTCTTACTCTCAAGCCCTTATAATGAAACATCAGAAGTTATTTATTCTTAATCCAAGTGAATAACCATCCTAATCTGATACATTAAACTCGAAATCTTCATCTATATGGTATGAATGAAAGCAAAATCAATTGTAATAAAATAAATATTATAAAAATAGGTCAAAACTTCTTAATAATTTTGAAAAAACGTGAAAAACTCAAAAAAGCAGAAAGGAGAACCACAGCCTCCTGGTGCGAAAAATATAAATGTCAATAAAATTAATAATCATAATAAACGGAAAAAGTACTAATTACGTCTGTAATCACAGAGCGAACAACATAACATCTACAACGTAATTCTTGCCAGTACTACTACCACTACTACTATTACTACAATTTCGACGACACTGTAAATCTAATCACAAGTCGCACGAAAATTCTGTTAACACAAAACCATCATTTTCTACTGAACTCCTCCTGTGAGAATTTCTACAAGTTAAAAGCTTTCCGCTTTCAGAGAGAGATAGAAAAAAAAACATAAGCTGTAGGATTTATTACAATGAAGTCTGTCAAAATCGGTCATTTTCCAGCTGCTGCAGTTCATAGGAAATTGCAGTTCCAAGCTTCTATTAATAAAAAAAAATGAAAAAAAATTACATAATAAAAATAACGACAAAGGGTGACAATATTTCCCAAATAATCGAAACTGGAAATTGGGGCTGATCGAGAGAGAGAGAGAGAGAGAGAGAGAGAGAGAGAGAGAGAGAGAGAGAGAGAGAGAGAGAGAGAGAGAGAGAGAGGTAAACCTTCCGGCCAACGACGGTGTCAGGTGATGAAAAAGACCGCCGATGACCGGTGAGTCGTCAGACCTGGCACAGGTGACACCTGGTAAGATTTAAAAAAAAAATATAAAAAATGCTAAAAAAATAAAAATAAAAAAAGCCCAAAGATGAAAAATCTCGATCCGAGAGAATGGGGAAAAAAATAGGTGCCCTGAGCTCGACGAAGAAAAAATTTTTTTTTTTACCTGAGAAAAAATAATGAGAAAAATAACACACCTGTGATGTTTATGTTCCTCTGTCAGAAAAGAGGAATGCGTGATTTTAAGAATTTGAACAGGAAAGTGAAATTTAAAAACGGAGACGAGGAAAAAAATACAGAGAGAGAAGAGAGAGAACAGACAGAGAGAGAGAGAGAGAGAGAGAGAGAGAGAGAGAGAGACGAGAGAGACGAGAGAGAGAGAGAGAGAGAGAGAGAGAGAGAGGTATCGACATAAATAACCTACCTGGTTGGGGATATAGAGAGAAAGAAAGAGAGAAAGAGGAGGTGTCGACACAAATACCTAGCTAGTTAGCGGAAGGAGGAGAGGAGAGAGAGAGAGGTATCGACACAAATAACCTAGCTAGAGAGGAGAGAGAGAGAGAGAGAGAGATTGAAAGAGAGGTATCGACACAAATTAACCTAGCTAGTGGAGAGAGAGAGAGAGAGAGAGAGAGAGAGAGAGAGAGAGAGAGGTATAGACACAAGTAACCTAGCTAGTTGGAGAGAGAGAGAGAGAGAGGTATCGACACAAATCCCTAGCGAAAGAGAGAGAGAGAGAGAGAAGAGAGAGAGAGAGAGAGAGAGAGAGAGAGAGGGTATCGACACAAATAACCTAGCTACTGAGAGACCTTACCTTAGACCTTACAGACCTTACATCTTGTTCGGGTTGCCCCAGGTCCCTCAGTGTGAGGACTCTAATGTCTACCAGAGAGTTGCTAGTACATCTTCCGGTATAGTTTGCATCTTCCATCTTGGATGGTCTGGGATGCAGTTTAGATATTTGTCGAGCTTATTCTTAAACACATCTACGCTCACTCCTGATATATTCCTCAGATGAGCTGGCAACGCATTGAATTAGACGCTGCATTATCGATGCTGGTGCGTAGTGGATTAATGTCCTGTGTGCTTTCTTATTTTTCCTGGTATAGTTTTGGGCACTATTAATCTACCTCTGCTTGCTTCTCTTTCTGATATTTTTAGTTCCATGATATTTCTGCTATTACCTTCTATCTGTTTTCCAGGCCTGAATTATCATGTAGCGTTCTCTTCTCCTTTCTAGACTATATAATTTTCTAAGAATTGTAGTCTTTCCCAGTAGTCTAGGTCCTTAACTTCTTCTATTCTAGCTGTAAAGGACCTTTGTACACTCTCTATTTGTGCAATATCCTTTGATAGTGTGGGTACCATATCATATTGCAAATATTCAAGTGGACTACGAACATATGTTTTTATTTTAAAGCATAATCAGTGTTCAGCTTTTCTTGTTTGAAGTGCCGTAACAACATTCCCATTTTTGCTTTACATTTTGCCAACAGAGTTGCTATTTGTTCATTGCATAAACATGTTCTATTCATCATCACACCAAGGTCATTTAACTGCTTCCTTATTGTGATGGTCTCATTATTAGGTCCCTTATATGCATATAGCTTCTTTCTCTGTCTCCATAATTTATTGATTCAAATTTATCAGAGTTAAATACCATCCTATTTACCTCTGCCCAATCATATACTTTGTTAAGGTCTCTTTGTAGAGCGTTCCTATCTTTCATCACAAGTAATTTCTCTACTTATTCTTGTGTCATCTGCGAAACTACTCACTACCGAATCCTTAACATTATTGTCTATGTCTTCAATCATAATAACAAACAGTATTGCAGCTAACACCGTACCTTGCGGCACACCGGATATTACCTTGGCTTCATCCGATTTCTCGTCGTTTGCAATAAACTATCTGTTTTCTGTTGTGTAAAAATTCTTTTAACCATCTTCCTACTTTATCCACGATATGTGTTTTTCTAATTTTCTTCGCTAATATATTATGGTCTACTTTATCAAAAGCTTTTGCAAAGTCTAAATAAACCACATCTGTTTCATTTTCCGCTTTTCATATTTTTGAATATGTTCTCACGGTGGACTAACAGTTGGGTTTGTGTACGTTTTCCGGGTACGAAAACCATGTTGTCCTTTATTAAACAAATTATTTTTATTAAATGTTTCATAATATTTTCTTCATTACCCTTTCATACACTTTCATAATATGTGATGTTAGACTCACAGGCCTATAATTACTTCCCTCTAGTCTTGATCCACTTTGAAAGTAGGGGTAATATATGCTAATTTGTGCTCATCATAAATCTTGCCTGTATCTACACCTTTTGTCTTGATAATATTGCAAGTGGCTTTGCGATAGAATGAACTACTTTCTTTAACAAAATAGCAGGAATTCCATCAGGCCCTGCAGCAGCTCCATTTTTAATTTCATTAATAGCCTGCACAATATCAGCTTCATTAATATCTATGTCAGCTAAATATTCACCTATTTTCATCCCTTACTTCTATATCATTATCTTCATTATCTATTCTAGGGGTGAATTCTCTCTTATATCGTTCTGCCAGTATGTTGCAAATTTCCTTTCCTTTTTTTCATTCGTTAATCTCCCTTCAATTCTCAGAGGGCCTATTTCTATTCTTCTTTTATTCATCTTCTTCGCATATGAGTATAATAGTTGGGGTTTTGCTTGATATTAATAGGGTTTTTTCTTCCAAGTCCCGTTTTCATTTTCTTTTGATTGTATAATCTTTTGTTCTGCATTTTCTATCTTACTTTTTAGTTCTATAACTTTCCATGCATTTTTTTCTTTTGCAAAACCTTTTTACCACTTCTGATTTTCTGGAACAAGATCCTTCTGTCTCTTGGTATGCATGGAATGATGTTTACTTTTCTTCTTCGGTATATATTTTCCACTATTTTCTCCAATATTTTATATAATATCTCCGTATTTACCCTTATGTCATCACTTACGAAAATGTTATCCCAATCTTTGTTTAATTCTTCATAATTTCTGACCATTTTATATTTTTACTGTAGAAGTTGTATTTTCCATATCCTTCCCACTTTTTCATTTCTTGCTTATCTCTATTTTCACTTGCTTTGGAATGAACTGTTAATTCTATGACATTATGGTCTGAAATACTCACATTATAAACTATTATTTCTTTAACATCAATTCATCTCGTTCACAAATACTAGGTCTAAAGTATTTTCCTTTCTTGTTGGCAGGTGTATTTATTTGTTGAATGTTGTATTCTAGTAGCATATCTAATAGCTTTTCAAATTGCCTTTTATCTTCTGCACTACTATTACTCTCTTTTTTATATGTATAAGTACAACCACAATCTCCTGATTCGTTCTTTATTTCCATTCTACGAAAGGAAAGTTGAAGTCACCAGATAGGAGAATAGTCCAGACCTTGTGATTTCTACATATATCATCCAATTTTTCAATTATTAAGTCAAACTCTTTAGTATTAGGAGGTCTATATATTACTATGTTCATCAATTTTTCAGATTCAAATTCTACCGCTATTAGTTCACATTCTGAGTTACTATATTTCTCTATATTTTTCCTTGTTTTTTGTCTTTCCCATATATTGCGGTTCCCCCTTGATTCCTATTTTTTCTATCTGATCTATAAGTTTGGAACCCTTTTATTTGATCATCATTCCCAGTCTCTTGGGAATACCAGGTTTCACTTATATTCATTATATCTATTTTCTTTTCATTTGGGTTAGTCTTCTAAGTACTCTATTTCTTTTTTGAGTTAATCGTAACTAAACCCTGCGCATTCATCACTATGATGGTTTGCGTGTTTTCTCCTTCATTTAATACTGGTAGTAATAAGGATTTTCCCATGTCTCTTTCCTGTTCTGGTATGTTGTTCTTTTTTTCATTTCCAGAAAATTTCTGACATTAAAAAATCCAACTTTTCCATAATATTTGATCTTCCTTCATCATAATTACATTTTGTGTCTGAATCTGCAATTTTCTCCGTTTCTGCAATATCCTCTTGCATAATAAATACAGTTATTATCTCTTGAGTAGAATTTCGGAGCTGATGCTTTGAAATTTTTTGCTGACACCTCTGCATATCTCATTGGTGGTTTGCTTTTCTCTTTTACCTGATATTCTTGATTTCTCTCTTTATGTTTGTTTCTTTCTTATTTTGGATTTTATTACTTGGTTGGTTATTTATATGATTATGATTCATGGCTACAGGGTGCAATATATTTGCATTTTTTGTCGAACTTACATCCTTTTCCTTCTTTAGGTTTTTACATATTTTTGGATGCAGATCTCTGCAATCATCCCCATATCCATCTAAGTATGCACATTTACCATATATTTCATAGTTTGACATATCTTAGGATGTTTGTAGTAACATCTTTCTCCAAATCTGCAATTCCCTCTTTTCAAAAGGTTGCAGATTTTGTCTTCTTGTCTATTTTTTCCTCTTCCCGTCATTGTATAGATCTGGGTAGAGCCTCTTCGGATTTGCTTTTCTGTTGTCATATCGTAATTTATTTCTTCGTAGGTATGCTGCTTATTGCCTCATATGTAGTATCAATGAGTATCTCTGCATCCATACTTTTATCTTGTTCTTTGTTTTCCTATTTTTTTATCTGTCATTTCATTTTTGTTTACTTCTCTTCCGTTTTCCTCTTCTTCTTTTTCTTCTTCTTCTTCCTCTTCCTCTTCTTCTTCATCCTCAACTATTTGTACATTCAATCTTGATTTAATAACATTGTCTATCCATGATAGACATGTTGAACAAAAATTCTTGTATCTTTTCTCAAATCTTGTATTACCTCAGCACACTGTGGATGGGTCGAAATGTTGCATGCAGCACATTTTCTGATTAGGTTTTGTGGATTGACTATGCTATACCAAACCTTACACAGTTTGCATGCTTTTGGCATTCTTTTCCTAATGCATCAATTAGGATATTCACAAGATTCACCTTATTCATTTTCTTTGTCGGAAATATGTTGGTTTATGTATATTTTCTTTAGAGTCTCTTGACCACTTGGATTTTATTTGGAACTTCTTCAATTATTTTCAAGATGTTTTTTTCATTAGATTTGTTCCAGTTTGAAGGATTATACCTCTTCAATAATATCTATGAATGCTTTTTGTATCTTTTTGGTTAGGGAATGTTGCTGGATTTCATAGCATGAGAAATGCCAGTTCCCTTCCTGCTACCTCATCGTATTGCGAATCTGCTAAACACGCCAAATTACGCTACCTCTTCCCGCAGTGGGAACTTACTGCCATCTTGTTCTGTTTTATAGTATTACACTTGATAACTAACTTAGAAGACGCTTTATCCTACTATTTTCACACTAATCTTATCACCGATAGTTCACGAACACTTCTAGATATTCTCAAATTCTAGTCGTATGTTAAACTTGTGATATCTGTTGATTAATCTGACTTCACACGGGTACGTCTCACCAAGCAAGATGGCTACTACGAGAGAGTAGCTATGTTAAGAGAGAGAGAGCTATGTTAGAGGTATAGAAAGAAACAACCTAGTTAGTCAGAGAGAGAGAGGGAAGGTGTGAGAGAAAGATTTATATTAAGAGGTATCGATACCAATGACCTAGCTATTCAGTATCGACCACCACAAGGCTCTCAGCTAATGCCATTGTGACCTGTCTTTAAAGGTCAAGAGTTCAAGGGCAGTCATTTTCAGCAGCACTGACGAAATAAACATACATACATACCATATATATGTACAATATATATGTATATATATATATATATATACATATATATATATATATATATAATATATATATATATATATATATATATATATATATGTATATATATATATATATATATAATATATATATATATATATAGAGAGAGAGAGAGAGAGAGAGAGAGAGAGAGAGAGACTTTACAGACCTTATACATCTTGTTCGGGTTGCCCAGGTCCCTCAGTGTGAGGCACCTCTAATGTCTACCAGAGAGTTGCTAGTACATCTTCCGGTATATTTTGCATCTTCCAATCTTGGAGGTCTGGGATGGAGCTTAGATATTTGTCGAGCTTATTCTTAAACACATCTACGCTCACTCCTGATATATTCCTCTGATGAACTGGCAATGCATTGAATAGACGCTGCATTGTCGATGCTGGTGCGTAGTGGATTAATGTCCTGTGTGGGTTTTCTTAGTTTTCCTGGTATAGTTTTGGGCACTATTAATCTACCTCTGCTTGCTCTTTCTGATATTTTTAGCTCCATGATGTTTTCGGCAATTCCTTCTATCTGCTTCCATGCCTGTATTATCATGTCGCGTTCCCTTCTTTCTTTCTTTCTTTCTTTCTAGAGAGAGAGAGAGAGAGAGAGAGAGAGAGAGAGAGAGAGAGAGAGTTTATATGACGATACCACTTTTTGAAGGTATGGAAATTAATACTGGGTTATATAGTTATCATCATGTCAGAGACAAGATCATATTTGAGTACGTGAAGAATTAAATGAAACATCAAATCAGTAAATATCTCAAGAAGTCACTGATATTTAAAAAAAAAAGGAAGAGGGGAAAAATTATATAAACCAAAAATATCAATAGCTACAAAACCAAAAGAAAGGGCTGAAGAATGGTCACTGAAATTTGACTGAAACCGATTAAGTGAACCATGTCACTTCAGCAAAGGAGACAAGTGGAAAGTTTGATTTTTTAAAAAGGTAGAGAAAGTTTTTTTTTTTTTTTTTTTTTTTTTTTTTTTTTTCAGCTTCAGTGATCCAACAGTCGAACTCAATAACCCACTTGAGTCAAATGCACTTCCTGCTGGACTATTACAAACAATATGAGGCACGTGTAAATAACACGTGATGTTCCCCAGTGGTGAAGTTTTTATAAGATCTTTTCGTTAAAGACATAATTTCCTTTTCATGTTTAAAATTGCTACGGTAAAGGGACGCTCTTGATAATCATGAAAGCCTTCACAATCCACTTACAGGACCAATTGCCATTTTTTGTGGCTCTTAAACGCTGTTTAGTGCATATGTCACGGTCCTAATCTCCCGTCATTTTCTCCTCAGCGTGTCTTCTGTGGCACCAAACATGCAACTTAGAACATCAATACGACTTTACTTTGTATAATGTATCATATATGAAAACGTACTGTCAAAGCTACAACAAGCAACGTGAATCGTCAAACAGAAACACATAGCAATCGTTGTAAGTGCCAACTCCACATAAAATGTAGTTGTACAGTCACTCATATAAGTTCATGGATGTCTCCGGGCATGAAGCTGGATTCCATCCAACGCCTCTCTGGACGACGCGTCTGTATAGTGAAGTAAGACGGGCACACCGAAACTTTAAACAGCAGAGTTAGGTAGTTAATAATTTGGCCATTTTCGCATTCCCAGACACCTGTCATCCAGAGAGGGGTGAAGTGGAAATCTCACTCAAACACCCGGACATCCATGAACTTACTGTATGAGTGACTGTACTCAATTGTGACTGCATCAGTACCACAAACTACGCCGCCACAACTGTACGGAAAAGATAGCTATTGCTGAAACAAATGTCAATAACTGCAATCAGTACTAAGGTTTTACTTGGAGAACTTTTCATAAAATTTCTTCCATGGCAAAGGGTAAAGCAACAATCTAGAAATTTTTAGCCATTACGAGAGCGAATTCTTAGTTGATTCATGAAATAACTTATGAAATCAAATAGTTAAGAGTTAATGTTGATGAACGAGAGTAAGCAATTAATCTGGTAGATTCTAGCACAGTAAACCAGCAGATATATTGAGGCTGGGTAAGAAATATATACAGTGATTACCAAAGGGCACCTAAAGGTATAAAGGACTTATTTTTTTAATAAAATCTGTATGGCTACGGCCTTTCAAAAACTTAATCAAGTGCTCTAATTCGTCCCAATGCAATGGAATGCAGCGGGCTTTAAAAATGCATAATGTTTTGATACAGAACAAACTCAGAATCCTTTTCTTTAATCAAGAATGTAAACGGAATTTACTCTGTCGTCAAGATACAAATGAACTGTTTCTTCATCCGTAGCGGCGCAAGTTGCTATATGAATAAAAGTACATTAATAATAAATAAACAACCCTAAAATATATAACATGATCAAAAATAATTATTCAAATTCCTGACTTCTTGCGAATAGTTCGCCACCTAAGCATGGAAGACTGGTAACAGTTAGAATATGATTATGAGACTGCATACTCATTCTTACACACTAATTGAGTGTTTTACATGATATATACATATAAAATTCTGCAAACCTTTCAGTTCATACCAAGCCTGTAGGATGGGGTTGCTGACTCCATGCCCATTCCACAGTGGCTGTTACCCATCCAAGTCAGCCAATAACCGGGTATACCCAAATCACTTCACAGGTGGCATAGGTCTGCAAAGGTATAATGGATTATGCAGTCAAAAGTCCAAGAAGGCTTTTCTTATCCTGTAGGAGCATTCTCGTGTCTTCGTCGATTAGATATATATATATATATATATATATATATATATATAATGCTTAAAAAATCACAGTAGATGCACGTGACTTCATAAATAAGCGAATACCACGGGAAATGATAGTCAAGGAATGGATTCCTGACTATCATTTCCCGTGTGGTATTCGCTTATATATATATATATATATAATATATATATATATATATATATATATATATATATATATATACATATATATATATATATATATATATATATATATATATATATATATTAATATGTGTGTGTGTGTTAAATTGTGGGGGATATCATTCTCATAACATCCGAAGAAACTTAATCAAATATTGTCAGGAACATCCCAGGGGGTGGTTGAAGTAAATATTAATAAAGAAATTTATTAATAAAGAAATTCGAAATGTAAAGATTATTTGGCGTTTGTCAATGAATATTTCGTGATATACCCAAACATAGCCAGGGGAATACGCCATTATGCGTAAGTAAACAAGAGCCTACTGGAAAACTTGTTTTCATTACTATTAGATAAAAGGTATCTATCTCCCTGTTTATTTGCCCATAAATGTATTCAGAGGCACGATTCCAAATTAAAAAGGCGACCTTCAATAAGGCATCAGACGCCAACTGAAAGAATTCCCAAATAGTTTTACGATCCCTGTTGTTCAACGCCAGTCTTAATGATTTCTATACCGGCTACAAATAAAATGAACCAACCGAAGACTTATCAATTCACATCCGAATATCTCGAAGTTTTCACATGACAGAAAACCTGGAGAAATGAAGTGTCCATTTCCTTGTGAAAATTGGGAAATCTCCACAGTGATGAAATATTGTGTTTACAGAGTTTCTCGTTCGCTGTTTGAATTACTGCTAAATTGTAGATAAATAAAGTGTCATCCTTTGAGACTTCAGACTATTTGTTACAAAGAACATGATTTTTGAGGTGACTAGATTCTGCGGTTCTGTCTTTCTGTATTTATGTCACTGGAACCTGGCATCTTATTTTTTTTTTCTCTCCCTATCTTAAAATTAATATGCAAAGTATTCATCTTCGTCCTTTTGTTTCGGGCTGTTTGTTTGTTTGTTTGTATGGTGTTTTAATGTTGCAAGGAACCAGTGGTTATTCAGCAACGGGACCAACGGCTTTACGTGACTTCCGAACCACGTCGAGAGTGAACTTCTATCACCAGAAATACACATCTCTCACACCTCAGTGGAGTGTCCCAGAATAGAACTCGCGGCCACCGAGGTGGTACGCCAACACCATATCGACCACGCCACTAAGGTGCTATTTGTTTCGTGCTGAACTTGGAGTGAACCATATCAATTTCCAAAGTATCTCTCCTTATTCACTGTCTCTCTCCATTTGAAGAATACATCGTAAAAGGTACACTTGTACACGATATACTTGTAATAAGCACGTGAGCAAGCATGGTGGATGGTCGAGAGGTAAAATCTTAATATCATACCTAGAAATTTCTATATTTTTTCACTCGGCTCGGCCAATGCATAATCAGAGGAATTTATTTCTGGTGATAGAAATTCATTTCTCGACATAATGTAGTTCGGATTCCACAATAAGCTGTAGGTCCCGTTGCTAGGTGACCAATTGGTTCCTAGCCATGTCAAAATATCTAATCCTTGGGGTCAGCCCTAGGAGAGCTGTTAATCAGTTTAGTGGTCTGGTGAAACTAAGATATACTTTTATATTTTTTCATCGGATAGGGATTTTTTCTCGACTGAAGAAACAAATCTGGAATTAACAAACCTGGAATTCACCGCAGTCTTGTCTTGGCACCTGCATCGAATCCACAAGGCAGATTCCAAGCGAACACGACACATTTAATTCCCACGATGTATGGGAAACACACAAGACCGATGACTAAATGATGGCGCGCCGTTATAGGGGCTTTCGCCAAAGACCTAGGACGGCGAAGCCAGCAGACTCCTCCTGGTGGCGTTCCCGAGGGCACACCACTGAGGGGCGGAATCAGACTCCTCCTCCACGCCCTGGCGTTCCCAAGGGCATGGCTGAGGGAGAATCAGACATCTGGGAGCTGTCGTAGCTCCCTCTTGAGAAACCACAAGCACTAAAGGCTTACAGGTTGGCACGGCGCCGTGAAACCGAAGGCTCTCAGGAGTCCTAAGAGAGACACTATTTCACCTACATTCGAGGTGCGGGTTCCTGCATTTCTCAGGAGCTGCAGGAGTGCCAAGGGGCGCTCTGGTGGACCTAGCATCCCCCGGAGGATTTCATACAATCTTCAACTATTTTAGATATTGCTTTTTTTTCTTCTTCTTTTTCGGTAATGACAGTATCCGTATTACTCGACGCGCATTATACAGGGTAGAAAAAATGAAATCAAATTTTTCTTTCTCAAATCACCATAATAGACTTCAGCAGATGCTGTAGTTCGTTCACTCCTTTATCCTTCCTACATTGTCGTCTTGCAATACTAATAATATCGTTTAATTAATTCATTGAAATGTTTGTCTCCTCTCTCACACACACGCGCGTATATATATATATATATATATATATATATATATATAATATATATATATATTATATATATATATATATATATATATAGCATACATGATAGTATGCAGATTTTTTTCATAGTAATTACTGGCATCTTTTCTCATTAAATTCACAGTAGAACGTTCCGTAACTATAAAAAAAAATGATAATAATAATCATCTCGAACAAATGCCACACAAGAAATTTTGCCATCAAAAATGGAATGGAGAGGATATTAGGTAGTGGGTGCAGTAAAATAAATTTGATGAAACTCGCGATATGTTAAATCAAGAAAAGAGAGAGAGAGAGAGAGAGAGAGAGAGAGAGAGAGAGAGAGAAAGGGGAAAGGGGGGGGGGGGTTTGTCGATAAACACACACAAACATACAAAACGACTATTGTTCCCAAAATGTCAGTTTCATGTGAATATTATGAATTGGGAATCTTAAAATGTAAGGCCACATAAAATGGGAATTTGATGTGTATGTGTATTAAGGCTGCTTGCACCATGAATGTGTATGTATGCATTTTTGTATGAATATGAGAGAGAGAGAGAGAGAGAGAGAGAGAGAGAGAGAGAGCTCTTTCAATTTCGTTTAACAATTTCCGGCGGTGAATTCCGGCAACTACCTGAACCTACGCCTACAGAAATCAAGTCAGTAATTTTCCATATACATCCTAAACCAAAAGTCTTGAAAAAAAAGACATCTTTGATGCTTCACGGACCGCAAATATAACATTTTAAAAATTAGATTAGGAACGACGAAGGTTTAGCTCCGCCCAAAAATAGAAACCGCGCCTGGAACATCATTGTGTAAAAGGAAAAATAAAAAATTCTTACCCGAGCTATAATCTTTTACTGATCGTCAAATAAAGCGGCGTAAAAGCGCATGTACATTTAATCATCAGAATAACCGAACGCGTTGGACGAGCGTATTACGCATTCACAGGAAAAAAAATACTTGTGTGACAGAATATATATACGTAGTTAAAACAATAATAATAAAAAAAAAACCTCAAGCATGCAAATTTAATCATCGTATATCATCCATGACAAGAGGCAGCGCAAAAAGTCCTACCCGGACTCATTGTCTGATATTGGGACGCCAGAGGAAACAGGCCGGGACTTTTTTTTGAAGCGTCGGCCGTATCGCATCTGCCTTCAATTTCCCATTATCATGGACGGCGGTTCACCGCAGCAGCGCGCGTCTCTTGTATGTATTGAACAAACAACCCCATTGTCCAACGGCTACAAAACGTTGTGCATTTTATATCAGAATTTAACGGGAAACCAGGAACGCAATTGCGACACGGAACCGCAGATTCTGTGAGCCTCATTCGGGTCCCGTATCCTTTTTTTTTATCTTTTTTTTTTTCTAAATTCTATTCCGGCGTGTTGGTAGGGAGACTAAGCAATCGTATGTTAGAGGTCCGATGGAACACCCTGTATATAACAGCTTCCCCGTCACAGATTGCCCAAACGTGAAGCTCGACTTGTCTGAATTTCTCAAAATTTCCTCATGAGGCAAAACCCCG
>NC_087205.1:102325912-102335912 GCF_015104395.2 Macrobrachium nipponense | reverse complement strand
CAAACATTTTCAATTCCTCTCCCGAGATCATTAGTCTGCATAATTTTCTTGTAGCTTCATTTCTGCTTGTAAACAAAAGGCTATTAATGTTTACTCGTGTATCTAGACCATCTAACATAAAAGAAAAGTAAGTAAAAGGTTAAGAAAATATTAGACTATAATGAATGTGTCATTTCACCGCAATATATCATGAAGCTTACGGCCTGAGCATCTCACCATGATGTGGAAATAAGCCTCTTTACGTATTACCTTCAGCATTTAATGTTAGAAGCCTGAACATTTCATTTCTTCCTGCTCTGATGCAATAACTGGAAGACAGTACTATATTTCCAAGTACTTTCAATTCCAAAGAATAAAGATAAGAAAAAATAAAAAAAATAAAAACCCCGAGGAATCCAAAAGAAGTTTACAGGAACAGACATAACCTTTAAAAGTCCCAAAGCAAAGTTTAAAATTCCTCCCCGAAATTCGACCCAATTAGCGTAAATAAACGTTAACAACTTTCGACGTGAGGAATTATTGTCAATTTGGGCCGCATTACGAATCAGGCGCCACTGCTCGGAGAAAAACGACCAACACAAACAATAAATCAGAATATATCAGCCGCCATGAATTTTGCCGCAAATGGACGTCATTAGCGAAAGTTCAGGGCGTTTCTTTTTCAAGATGCCTGAACAAGGACTTACTTATAATGGTATACCGTCAGAAGTCTTTACTTGTGGTTTGCTGGAGATAATTCTGTCCGTCTGTCTGTCTTTCTCTCTCACTCTCTTTCTCTTTCAAAGACGCATACGCGCGTCTGCGCGCGCACTGAGCACCAAAGAGTATACCTTCTACCATCTGTCATCTTAAAAGATTTGAAGTTTACCCATTGCAGTGAAATCAATTCGGCGGAAGGAAAAAAACGCTCAGGATTTCCTTCATAGAGGGACAGAGGATGAGAGGGGGGGGGAAGATGGGGGAAGATGAGTTGGAGGGGGGCGGGGAGGGGGAAGAGGAGGAGGAGGAGGAGAGGGAGGTACAAGGTGGGAGGGAGAACACGACCGCCTGATGTTTTCTTCAGGAGACTTCAAGGGGGGACGCCCACGAATTATTTTCATGCCTTTCGGGTCTTCTTCCTAAGTCACATCCGGAAGAAAGATTTTGGAGGAAGGCTCACCCTCCCTTCACCCCTCCCCCAACCCCCCCAACCCCCACCCCAAATCCCTTCCTCCCCCTTTTGGCAAGAATTTCAATTGGCATCCCAAGTGCAGAAAGGCAACAAAATCCCAGTGTACTGAGTGTTCCGACATCTCACGAACTATACTTGTGTTTAATGGGTTTCAGGTGAGTTCTATTCCCTTCCAAGGTTAAAGAAGGAATATGATAAAAATAAATGTATGGATGCATATTTGTATACATGTAGTGCGCATGCGCTACGCGAAAAAAACTGGTCTATATCTCAGGTATTCATATCACACGATACAGATAAATATTTTCTGCCGAAAACGTGCAAATTAATGCCCCCAACAAATGACAGATATTGGCCCAGAAAAAAAAAAAAAATAAATAAAAGAAAAATGAACCAGTACTTTCGGCATCCCTGAAGATACGCAACGTAAACAGTATACAAGAATGAAAAAATATAACTCTAATGATTTCTGATTCTATCAAAGTCAGAACTGTTTTGGCATTAAGGAGACATTTTACATAAAAAAAACTGTTCTGTACTGGTCAGCTTATTCCTCTCATCACCCTAACCAATTCAGAAGTCATTTGATTTTGTTTGTTTGTTTGTTTGTTTGTATGGTGTTTTTACGTGGCATGGAACCAGTGGTCATTCAGCAATGGGACCAACGGCTTTACGTGACTTCCGAACCACGTCGAGAGTGAACTTCTATCACCAGAAATACACATCTCTCACATATCAATGAAATGCCCCAGAATTGAACTCGCGGACACCGAGGTGGCAGGCCAAGACCATACCAATCAGGCCACTGAGGCGCTAGAAGTCACTTGTCTGGACTGAGGTTGCTGCAACAGTTTAGTTGGTTAAGACAGAAAGTCTGTCACTGAGTAAGATTCGGACTATACCTACTTGTCAAGAGAATCTTCTTCAACATTAAAGCCACCTGGAAGAGTTGGTTTTATTATTATTATTATTATTATTATTTTTTGCTCTATCACAGTCCTCTAATTCGACTGGGTGGTATTATAGTGTGGGGTTCCGGGTTGCATCCTGCCTCCTTAGGAGTCCATCACTTTTCTTACTATGTGTGCCGTTTCTAGGATCACACTCTTCTGCATGAGTCCTGGAGCTACTTCAGCGTCTAGTTTTTCTAGATTCCTTTTCAAGGATCTTGGGATCGTGCCTAGTGCTCCTATGATTATGGGTACGATTTCCACTGGCATATCCCATATCCTTCTTATTTCTATTTTCAGATCTTGATACTTATCCATTTTTTCCCTCTCTTTCTCTTCAACTCTGGTGTCCCATGGTATTGCGACATCAATGAGTGATACTTTCTTCTTGACTTTGTCAATCAACGTCACGTCTGGTCTGTTTGCACGTATCACCCACCATCCCGTTCTGATACCATAGTCCCAGAGGATCTTTGCCTGATCATTTTCTATCACTCCTTCAGGTTGGTGATCGTACCACTTATTACTGCAAGGTAGCTGATGTTTCTTGCACAGGCTCCAGTGGAGGGCTTTTGCCACTGAATCATGCCTCTTTTTGTACTGGTTCTGTGCAAGTGCCGGGCATTCACTTGCTATGTGTTTATGGTTTCATTTTTCGTATTGCACTTCCTACATATGGGAGAGATGTTATTTCCGTCTATCATGCTTGAATATCTGGTTCTTAGGGCCTGATCTTGTGCCGCTGTTATCATTCCTTCAGTTCCTTCTTTAGCTCTCCCCTCTGTAGCCATTGCCATGTGTCATCGCTGGCTAGTTCTTTAGTCTGTCATGTATTGTCCGTGCATTGGTTTGTTGTGCCAGTCTCTTCCAGTCTCCTGTCTCTGTATATATTTCTGGGTCTTCGTCTACTTTTATTAGTCCTTCTTCCCATGCACTCTTTAGCCACTCGTCTTCACTGGTTTTCAGATATTGCCCCAGTGCTCTGTTTTCGATGTTGACACAGTCCTCTATACTTAGTAGTCCTCTCCCTCCTTCCTTTCGTGTTAGTTATAGTCTGTCCGTATTTGCTCTTCGTGTAGTGCTTTGTGTATTGTCATTTGTTTCCTGGTTTTCTGATCTATGCTGCGGAGTTCTGCCTTCGTCCATCCACTATTCCTGCGCTGTATCTGATTACTGGCACTGCCCATGTTTTATGGCTTTTATCATATTTCCGGCGTGAGTTTTGACTTGAGTATCGCCTTGAGTCTCTGCTATATTCTTTCCTGATCGTGTCCTTCATCTCTTGGTGTTTTATATCTCCTCCTTCCATTATTCCCAGGTATTTGTATCCTGTCTCATATGTGTTTGATGTTGCTCCCATCTGGTAGCTTTAGCCCTTCAGTTCTCGTTACTTTGCCTTTTTGTATGTTGACTAAGGCGCATTTTTCTATTCCAAACTCCATCCTGATGTCCCCAGATACAATCCTTACAGTCTGGATTAGGGTATCATATTTCTTGATGCTCTTACCATACAGCTTGATGTCGTCCATGAACATCAGATGGTTGATTTTGTTGCTCTTTTCGTGAGTTGGTACCCGGCATCCATCTTCTGTAGTACTTTTTGTCATGGGAATCATGGCTACTACGAAGAGTAGTGGGGACAGTGAGTCGGCCCTGGAAGATCCCTCTCCTGATATTAACCTCTGCTAGTCTTATTCCAGAGCTTGTAAGTATTGTATTCCAGTTGTGCATTGTATTTTTGAGAGATAATGGTGGTTTTCCTCTGCCCCATATATTTTCAGGCATTTTATTAGCCATGTGTGTGGTATCATGTCGAAGGCTTTCTTATAGTCTATCCATGCCATGCTTAGGTTGGTTTTTCTTCTCCTACTGTTCTTCATTACCATTTTGTCTATCAGGAGCTGGTCTTTTGTGCCCCTACACTTCCTTCTGCAGCCTTTCTGTTGCTGGGGGATGGTGTCTCTCTAGGTAGTTGTTATAGCCTGTTTCACTGATGATACCTGTTAGTAACTTCCACATTATTGGTAGGCAGGTGATAGGCCTGTAGTTACTGGCTAAATTTCCCTTCTCTTGTCTTTTTTGTACTAAGGATGTTCTTCCTGTGGTCATCCATTTGGGTGCTTGGTGATTTGAGATACAATGCTGGAGTGTTCTGCTATTCGTGGGTGTAGGGCCTTGAAGTTTTTGAGCCAGTATCCATGGACTTCATCGGGACCTGGGGCTTTCCAGTTTGGCATTCTTTAGTTGGTCGACTGTGTCTGTCGTGATGTCTGTGAATCTTTGTTTTATTCTCCCTGTTTCTTCTTCCTTGACTTCCTGGAGCCATGTTGCATGTTTGTGTGTGATACCGGATTGCTCCATATGTTTCCCAGAGTCTCTTACTTGGTTCGGCTTCAGGAATTTCTGGGTGGTTGTCTTCCCCTCTTAGTGGCTGTATAGTCTTTTCTGGTTGGTTCGAATAGTTGTTCTGTTGGTATCCCTTATTCCTGTTCATGTACCGTTGGATCTTGTGTGCTTTGGCCTTAAGCCTCTGTTTTACATCTTCTATTGTGTTTAGTAGCCCCTCTCTTGTACTTTGTATTTCTCGGTTGAGTTCCTCCCTTGTTTCTTGCTTCTTAGCTTTTCTGCCATCTCTTTCAGTTTACTCAAGTCAGATCTCATCACCATGATTTGCTTTTTCCACGGCGCCTTTTCCAAGGAGTTGCTGTTTTGGTTTCTGTGGGTTGGTTGTGACGGTGGTGTTGGTGTTCGAATCCCCATCAGTTCTGCTACTAATCTTGCTCCTGCATATGTCAAGTTATTTGTTTCTGTGATACTGATGGTGTGTATTAGGCCCATTATTTCATTGATCTCACTTGTTTTTTTCCCTTAATTTCTTGGTGTTGTAGGCTTTCATGGAGGGGATCTTTGTTCTCTCTGTATCTGGCTCCATCCATTGTCTAATCTTTTCTACCCATTCCGTCCTCTCTGTTACTTCGTCGGTGTTTCTTCGTGTGTCGTTGTTTGATACCTCATCCTCCCTGTCGTCTTCTGTGGCATCGTCTCTCAGTTCGTCTTCGTGTAATTCGTTTGTCGTGTGAACATTTCCCTTTCCAGTTCTTCTCTTTCTGTTGGGGAGAGCCAGTTCTTTTTCTTTATGGTTCCTTACTTGGTCTGCCAGCCTCTGCTCTGGGGGTTGGGGGGTGTTATTCCTCTCATTCCAGATGTTGACCAATCTTCTTCTATATCCTCTCTCCGTCGGGTTGCTTCTGATGTAGCATCTCCATATTTCCTTATTTCTTCTCTTGTCCATTTCTTCCTTTTGCCTCTGTAGCTCCAATCTCAGGCTGTTGATTACTGTCGTTGTGGTGATCAGTTGCTGGATGACGACCTCTCCAAGTACCTGACCGTCTTCCCCTACAAATTGGGTTGAATACCTGGTTGCCGGACGAAGCTCCTCTGTTGCCAGAGGTTCCATTTAACGTCGTTGTCGTTTATTCTTCATTTCTTTCCATCATGCTGAGTTTTGCTATTTAACCCATAGCTGGACCCTACCCCATCAGGGATAGGTACTCATTTACAGCCTGAGTAGACTGAGGAATTATGGTAAAGATCCTTTCCCAAGGAATCAACGCCGAGAGAGCGTCACCCATCCAAACGACTGACCAGCCCCAATGTTGCTTAAACTTTGACTTAAGTCTATTGACGACCTAAAACCCACTCCTCCACGGCGCCACATATTATTATTATATTATTATTATTATTATTTATTATTATTATTATTATTATATTATTATTTATTATTATTATTATTATTATTATTATACGTCCGAGAGTTGCTTCGAGTCTCAAAAGCGCCTTCGTAAATCATGATAATTAAACAATGAACAACTAAAGTCATTAGCATCAATTGAATTATTTATACTCGTCAGGGAAGTGTTTTAATATGGAGACACTTTATGAAATATATACTTTGGGAATGTCATCTGAGAGAGAATTCGAGTCGAATTTATGCGTACATGAACGTTAAAAGCGAACAGAAAAATCGAATTAATGAATTTTATCATAATGATTTCTCTTATGTACTGATAAAAAAAAATATTGAGATATAAGAAATAATTGATTTCATTGATCTAAATTCCCATAAGAAAAGGGTTTATGTCAATATGTAGATACACAACTGGGTTAAGATCTACAAATTTATGAAAAAAATAAATACCGACTATTTTAAAATGATTTGCTTATATCACCTTCAGTATTTTTTTTCAAAATTCCTTAAGGAACTTGTTCAAATTATGGTTACTTGAAATGTGCAACGATGCTGTAAGTAATGGAGCTTTCGACTTTAGTTCATAAGACGTGTCATTAAAACTATTGAAAGTCAATAGCATTAATAAAAAAAAATAAAACAATTCATAACAATTAACTTTCTAGTTTAGCAGAAAGTTATAATTCTTCAGTCTGCTGTGCCTTCGTTAAGAATTATAAATATTATTTTAAATCATGGTTTGTTGTAATTCTAATTAAAAGAAAATATTGTTGGAATTCTGATAAAAAAAAAAGACTTGGGATTCTAATTTGAAAAAAAAAAATTTTGGAAATCTGATGAGGAAAAAAGAATCCTGGAATTCTGATAAAAAAAAAAAGACCGTTTGAATTCTGATGAAACAGAGAAAAGCAAGATTTTGTTTTTGTTCATTTACAAACTAAGGACAGAAAAGAATCATACCGAGTCAGTCATATATCTAAAACCACTATAAATATCAAGTGCTGGAGCCGGAAATGTATACAGAGTGCTTGAGCTCTATGGATGACGTTAGCTCATAATATATCAGGTAAGTCAAAGCATTGCTGTGTTTCGATTTAATGCGAAGGTTTACCTTGTGATGAAAATGACGAACATTATCTACAGGAAAAAACCTGTCTATCTTACCCCTGGTTTGCTTCGCTGCTTAGGTTACATAACCACACGAGAGAGAGAGAGAGGAGACGAGAGAGATGGAGGCGAGAGAAGAAGAAGAGATCGAGAAGAGACGAGGAGGAGAGAGAGAGAGAGAGAGTATAAGGGGCACCATGATTGGCCCTAGTTGCTATAGTTGTATGAGTGGATAAGTCATGAAGCTTTAATGAATAATGAATGATATTCAACATCCTGATGAGAAACTGATTCATTCTGCAGCACTTACACTTGTAACGCTGAACACCTTTATTATTCTGTACTAACTTTTAAATCTTTAAACCTAAGGGCTGCTATGAAAATTGGTAAATGAAGAGACAGTGTCCTTCAAATATCCTTATGCTTTAGCTAATGAGTTTATACTAGAAGGCAGAGCCACCAATGTAACTTTGATACTGCACTGAAATTTAATTATATTCGTCGTAAGGCCAACGACCGACTATGACAAAAGATACGTGGATTGCGCAGCCTGGTTATTTATGTTCGAAATGAAGATGCGTTCTCATGTTTTAAAAAGACGTTAGAGCATTTGTCAAAGATTAACAATGCTATTTATGGGTGTGACCGAGTATTTCTGCAAGAAGCTTCTGGCAAATGTTTAATTACCAGTTGATTTTCTTGGCGTTAAGAGGTTCAAGAACCAGTTATTGTTTGCTGGAGGATGGGGGCGACAGGGCTTGAAACCTCCTACGAGCAAGTTTTCGGAACATCAAAAATAGAGAGAAATACGTAAGTACAATAATTTGTTTCAGTGAATTTATTTTAAAAACATTATCTAAAATATCCATTTTACAAAACAGTTTCTTACAAGAAACCTTTTTTCAATATGTATATATATATATATATATATATATATATATATATATATATATATATATATATATATATATATATATATGTTATGTATGTATGTATGTATATATATATATATATATATATATATATATATATATATATATCGTATATATATATATATATATATATATATATATATATATATATATATATATGTATATATATATCGATTTATCGTTCGTTTCAAGCAATAACTGTTCCTAGAACGATTATAGTCGAACAACTGTTCTAGAACAATTCTTTTCGAATATACTGTCCGGTTATACGAGTGAGAGTTATACGAGTGAGAAGTTACGATACTCTCTACTGTCAAGTGCTAATGAGGAGTACTTGGCCTCACCAATAATTATTATTATTATTATTATTATTATTATTATTATTATTATTATTATTATTATTATTATTATATTATTATTATTATTATTCAATCCGATCAGCTTTCTTCAAGTTCCGGATTTTCTTATGTATAAACACGATCTGGGACAGGAGCTTCAGGTGCTATTTCACAATTCCCTTCGTTGCCTGACGCCGATTTCTAAACTCTGTCAGTTCATCAACGTGGAAGAATCCTTGGAGGAATCGCTGGCTAAACACGCCAAAAGTATAGCCAGTTCCTTGTAGCGCGCAGGTCCTAAATAACTAAGGCCAATGACACCTCGCCTTGCCCATTGGTTTTTAACCAAGGTCATCCGCCAGGTGGCTGAGTTGAAGCCGAGAAGACGAGGCATTCGACGCCCTGACCAATTGTGGCTTATCATTTCGCTGGCAAGAATTTCTAGTGCTCATTCTGACCAAGGCGACAATTTTCTATGGCAGATCCAGCCTTTGGGTAAAGAGCTGTCAAAAATTACAGGGCATCAGAAGCTCGTCCCCAGACCTCGTGCACAAAATCCAAGAGCCACCTGACCTGAGAGCACTGCGTCATACAGCGTTGCTGATATCTGAAGCTACTTATAACTTCATCGATATAGTTGCTCTGAGTAAAGGAACGCTGACGCAACGATGCAACAATATGAGGTGACAATGAATATCTGAAATCTCACTGGGAGGTCATACCTTATGACTAGTGTAAGCCGATTCCATCCGGCAAAATGATTGAAAATGCAATTACGAAACAAGAATTTTGAAGCAAATCCAAGATATCAACCAAGTTGTGTGTGTGTGTGTGAGAGAGAGAGAGAGAGAGAGAGAGAGAGAGAGAGAGAGAGAGAGAGAGAGAGAGAGAGAGTCCAGCTCCTCGTTCTTATGACTCTAATACAACTGATATATTTTCTTTAGCGATCGACCGTTCCAATACGGTAGATAATTTTAGAAGACTGAATATCTAAACTGAATCTGATAGACGGAAATAATTAAGAACTATGCATATGAATCCAATATTTACTTAAGTAATGGTTTCGTAATAAAGCATTCTTGTGATAACCTCATCGTCAGCCACTCTCTCCACGTGACCGAATCACCTAACAAAGCTCTGATATTCATTGTCACCTGTGCCAAGCCTTTTACCAACTTTAGAGATAGTATCAATTCCCAACCCACCAGTTTTTTTTTAATACTAAATAAATAAAATTCATCTCAACAGCGTTACCTTGGGGTTTTCATTGCATTCAGCCTCTACACTTCACTTTAGCAAGGGGGAGTTGGTTTCATTGTTCCTTCATACATTTCCATACAGGCTTCCATGGTTTCATAGTCCCTTCATACATTTCCATACAGGCTTCCATGGTTTCATAGTTCCTTCATACATTTCCATACAGGCTTCCATGGTTTCATAGTTCCTTCATACATTTCCATACAGGCTTCCATGGTTTCATAGTTCCTTCATACATTTCCATACAGGCTTCCATAGTTTCATAGTCCCTTCATACATTTCCATACAGGCTTCCATGGTTTCATAGCCCCTTCATACATTTCCATACAGGCTTCCATAGACTTTTTAAGGCTAAGCTCTGCACAGTTCTATTTGTATCACACTATTCTATCCTCCTAGCATCTCGCATTTTGTGTCTTCCACTTCTCGAATCCTAAACCATACATTCAGTTACTCCCAAATATCTGTGCTTTCATATTTCCATCATCCAAATTAAC
>NC_087205.1:102310912-102315912 GCF_015104395.2 Macrobrachium nipponense | reverse complement strand
TTTACACAGCCGGCGGGTCATGTTTTTCTCTATTTGATTTCTTTCTCTCTCTCTCTCTCTCTCTCTCCTCTCTCTCTCTCTCTCTCTCTCGTTCTTTTCATGCCGAGTGACTTTATCATTATTTTTCCATAATTCTAACTTGCATCTGGTCTTTCCCCCTTTTTTTTTTATAAAAGAATAAACTGTTACCATTCTTATTCGAGTATTTCCTTGCAACAGTTTTACGTTTTTGTCTAAGTCTAGAATTCTGGTTGCTTTGGGGGAATTCCAACGACTTACTGGCCTCTCTCTCTCTCTCTCTCTCTCTCTCTCTCCTCTCTCTCTCTCTCTCTCTCCTTCCGGTTTGTTCCGTAATCTTTCTATTATTCACAACCATGAATGGAACTTATTTCTTTGAAGGGAAATAATATAATGTTACGTAAGAACAAAAATGCAAATGAAAAGATAAAATGCACACACATGCAGAGCCGGATGCAAACATGCATACATGAATATGCACACAAACAAACAAACAATATATATATATATATATATATATATATATATATATATATATATATATATATATATATATAATATATATATAACCCAGAGAGAGAGAGAGAGAGCGAGTTAAAAAATAAAAAAGCGAATTGTCATTCCTCAATGTTAACAAACCGTAACGACTAAACAAAATAAGAAAAAAAAAGTAATGCGAAAACGTATATATGTATAATTATCTACAACAAAATCAGGGCGACCCTTTACATAGCATAGTCTTAAGCAATATAAATAGAGACAGCGGTGGTGATAAGCATCATACGCGTATCCATATGAATTATAAATTATACATGTTCCCAAATCAACTCTTGACATGGTCCCTTTCCCGTGCCTCGACCTATCCGCTGCTCTGGTCTGATGTGAAAAGACGTTTACTGATTCTGAGTGTGTAATAATAATAATAATAATAATAATAATAATAATAATAATAATAATAATAATAATGAAGTTTCACTCACTGATGTCGCAATACCATTGGACACCAGAATTGAAGAGAAAGAAAGGGAGAAAATCGATAAAGTATCAAGACCTTAAAATAGAAATAAAAAGGATATGGGATATGCCCGTGGAAACTGTACCCCATAATCACAGGAACACTAAGCACGATTCCAAGATCCCTGAAAAGGAATCTGGAAATACTAGAGGCTGAAGTAGCTCCAGGACTCATGCAAAAGTGTGTGCTCCTGGATACAGCGCACATAGTAAGAAAAGTGATGAACTCCTAAGGAGGCAGGATGCAACCCGGAACCCCACACTATAAATACACCCTGTCGAATTGGAGGACTGTGATAAACCAAAAAAAAAAAAAAACAAGAATAATAATAAAACAAAATAAAATAAATCATAATAATAATAATATCTTATTAAAATGAATGGCAGAGTTAACCGAATTTATCTTATTAAGAATTTTCTCTATTTTTCTGATAGTTCGTCTTTTACAATCTCCGAGTCTGTTAAGTAATTGGACTATATTCTTTTGAATAAGACTTGTACCCGAGAACGTCTGCTTCTTGCTAATAATAATAATAATAATAATAATAATAATAATAATAATAATAATAATAATGAAACGGTGTTACATATTCTAAACAGACTGATGTTTCAACGAGTGTTCTACAGAATGCGTTTCAAAGTTCATGTGACGCAGAACTGATGAAGAACACTGAAGAACACTCGATGTTTACGGGTGGCAGTTGGCGTTTAACAAGTTCCAATAAGTAGGCTACTCAAGACTACTTTAGACTCCCCATTTTGAGCTATGTATGAAATGTCTGAAACAACCATATAAACTATATCACAAAGTATTAGCTATGAGTATAATCACTGTATATAACTGTAGATTTAACCGGAGCCTGGCAGTACTAGACTACAATTTTGCTTCTAGAAAATGAACTAACTATACGTGAATCTATAAACGCGATAGACAGATAGATAATGGAATAGACAGATAATTTTTGATGGAGTTATGATGTTCTAGATGTCTCACTTACATTTCTTTTTAAAATTTAATATGAATTATTTTACACGCCACATTTCATAAGCAATACCACGAGAGAAAATTGCTTTCGTTCTGAATATCTAGAATGATAAGCAATTTATTCACCCTTGAGTTTATCACAGTGAAATGGCTGAAAGTTATAAGTTATGTTAAATAGCTATTGAGCAAAATTAGAGATAAGGATTAAATGCAAGGGATACTATAGACACCTCTAACGGATCTTCCACGATTTACCATCGATTACAAGCAAAAAGTCACCGACAGAAAATAAACCACAAAGCCGATGAACCATTGATGTAACCACAATGAGTAAAGGAAAGATGTGGGGATATCTTACTGAGAGAGAGAGAGAGAGAGAGAGAGAGAGAGAGAGAGAGAGAGAGAGAGAGAGAGAGAGAATCCTGATTTGATCATCTAAATCGGATTGGTAAGATTTGCTCTCAATCTGTGGGTTGGATGAGAGAGAGAGAGAGAGAGAGAGAGAGAGAGAGAGAGAGAGAGAGAGAGAGAGGTTATCTCACCAAATAAAATGACATTCTCTAATACCATCCGATCGTAATTCCACACGGAAGCCTGGATTGCGTGCCGGGAAAAATGGTAAGCCCTTTTCGACCACCTCCCCAGTAGTCGTACTGGGACGGCCCGGCTACGGCTGATCGAAAAGAAAGTACTATTTGATCGTTCCATATACGCTTGTCCTACTATTCTTCAAATAGAATTGACTGAGAAAAACATTACTATAAAGTTCTGAATGCGATCCACTGTCTTCCTTTAACGTTGCATGAAACCGGTGGTTATTCACAACGGGACCAACGGCTTTACGTGATTTCCGAACCACGTCGAGAGTGAACTTCTATCGCCAGAAATGCACATCTCTCACAACTCAGTGGAATGCCCGAGAATCAAACTCGCGGCCACCGAGGTGGCAGGCCAAGACCATACCGATCACGCCACTGAGGCGATTGTCTCCCATATAGACAAAGCTTCTAAACACAAGAAAATTGCATAAAAATTCTCAATTTATCTATTCATTTATGTCATTCCGCACGTTCATTTATAGTTCTTAAAGACTAATTTGTACATATGAACACAGTTGCATTTATATGCAACACATCGTATGCATGCATATAATTACAGAACAAAGTTCAGTTTAAAAGTAGCGTTCATGCATTTCATTTCTAACAAATTTGTGTTTTAAATGCAGTCATTCAGCATAACACAAACCTACAATGCAAAAAAAAAAAAAATAATAAATAAATAAATAAAATAAAATAACTTTTCAGGTCTTCCGTTGCAAATAAGTTATCAATCACATCCGTCATCACAAACGATTTCTCCATTGAAGGAGAAAAACCTTGATCAATAAAAAACTGAAAAAAAAACTACCAGGCTCTCTTCAATGATTACTTTTCCAACTAAGAAATAAACCACGCACGTGAGAAGGTAAGGCAATCCACCAGCAACCTCTACAGTGAATTAACTCCGAGAGTGATCTAACTCTAATTATTTGAAATCACACAGTCATCTCGAATGTAATCATTGAGTGAAACAGATATATAAAAAGATATATATATATATATATATATATATATATATATATATATATATATTTAGTATGTATGTATGTATGTATGTATTATATATATATATATATATATATATATATATATATATATATATATATATGTATGTAGGTATGTATGTGTGTGCAATGCTGTGCACGTTTTAAAATCCTAAGACTTAGAGAAAAAACGTCGATCATCAGACTGTTCGACAAATTTGATTTATTTCTTGGATAGCTCTCAGCTGTACCGTGAAGCTACGGACTGTATTGCAAAATAATGTGAAAGTATTAAGAAAATATAAAGATAAACGTACATTTATTACTAAGCAATAAGAATTGCAATGATAATATGCATTTTAAATAGATACGCAAAAGATAATGTACTCATAAAAAAAAAGAAGCGCGAATCACGAATACATTTGATATATATACAGCAAAGCTTAAACGCTAATAGAAACACCACATAAAATTACACGTGGTTTTCGCAGCTTATTCAGCGGCTATTGGGAACTTCCCTCATAGATAATAAGTTAAGCCCCTCACAAAAGAATAACCGACTCGAAGGGTGGAAGGGATTGCTGGGGGAAGGAGTTAGGAGTGAATGGGGTAGAGAGGTAGAGAGGGTATAGGGAGGTGTATGGAGTAGGAGAGGGAGAAGAGGAAGAAGAAAAGGGAGAGCCCCGCACAATACATTTCGTCCCTCACTGAGGACGAAAAGTACCACAAAAGCCATCGATCCCCCTTTTTCTGTCATGCACGCAAATCGTCAATCAAATTCAAATCCCGGCGTTTCGGTTCGGAAACTTTTTTTTTTTTTTTTTTTTTTTTTTAAGTTGATGCTATGCGTAAAATAATGCGAGTCGATAGCCACGATTTACGACAAATAAATCTAATTAAAAAATACTCGGTTTTGAAGGCTGGAAATACGACTTTTCCCATTAATTGCAAGAGAGTAAGACCAAGGAACTTTTTTGATGGTTTGCGAAAAACAATGCAGGTCGATAGGCACGATTTATGGCAAAAAAAAAAATAAATAAATAAGAAAAATAAATAAATAAAATAAGATAAAAAACAATTAATAAAATAAATAAATGATTAAATAAAAAATATTTAATTTTCAAGGCTAAAACTATGACTTTTACCATTAATTGCCAAAGAGTAAGAACAAGGAACTTCGTTGATGCTTTGCGAAAAATAATAGCCATGATTTACAACTAATAAATAAATCAAATAAAAAATATTCAGTTTTGAAGCCTAGAACTTTGACTTTTCCCAATAATTGCCAAAGAGTAAGACCGACAATGATCTCCAGAGTGAGAGAGTTCTCGATTGCAGTCAATGAAAGATAGAAAACGGTAATAAAGAAGAAGAATTTCACACGGAATTTCGAATTTAAAA
>NC_087205.1:102295912-102303412 GCF_015104395.2 Macrobrachium nipponense | reverse complement strand
TATATATATATAGATATATAGATACATATATATATATATATATATATATATATATATAATATATAGATATCATATATATATATTATATATATATATATATATGATATATATATATATATATATATATATAGATATAGATACATAATATATTATAATATATCTATAATAATAGTATATATATATGATAAATATATGTAAATATATTATATATATATTATATTTATATATATATATTAGACTATATAGATATATAGATATATAGATACATATATTATAAATATATCATATATTATATATATATATGTAAAATAAATATATTATTATATATATTATTATATAATATTATATAATAATAGATATTTATAGATATATATATATAATATATATATACTATATATATTATATATATAATTATATTAATATAAATAATATATATTTATATATATTTAGATATATAATATATCATAATATATGAGTTATATATATCAATATTAGTAATATATATATCTTATGATATATATATATTTAATTAATATATATATATTTATTATAGATATAGTTTAATATTATATTAATATATATAATATATTATATAATATATATTCCCTATTTTCCCCTTTTCGGATGAGGTTGCTAGCTCGTCGTACCTCTCAAATAGGAATCTAGCATAGTCGCCTAACTAATATGTCTATACTTTGCTGCATAGCAGAATTGGTCTAGGGATAAAAATTAAAGCCTCTGCGTGCGTGCGGGATTCAACGAACTGCTCATGAGATATTGTTTTTGAATAAGCGTAGAAAGCAGCTAATGTAACAATGGCGATACTTTATTTTGTATATTCTCAAGCCACCTAAAACACTGAGACTGCTTAATGTACGCTTATACAAGGCCTTGTAAATGATATGATCCGATTTTAATTTATATAGATTACTGGCATTATGCCAAGCACTGGGGCAACTAAAGCCATTCAGCGCTGAAACGGAAATTGACAGTAAAAGGTTTGAAGGGTGTTACAGAAGGAAAACCTCGCAGTACACTGTAAATCAATTGTTAGGAGAGGGGGAATAGTAAGATGGAAGACAGAGAATATGAACGCAGGTACAGTAAAAGGAATGAAAGTAGTTGCAGCTAGGGGCCGAAAGGACGCTAACCCCCTACGGAGGTCTTGTAAATGAGATCTGAGACATTGGCGCCCAACATTTCATTCTCTACAGTCATCGTAAGAACTGTCTTCAGAGGTATTCAAGATCCCTTTTGTAAAATCTGGGAAAACACACAGTAACAGCACAGAAAAAGAAATATATGAACTCATACTACGTATCTGTGGCAACTTCAGCTGAAATTCTTCATTATCAAAAATGAAAGCTCTAACGTGTTTCTCATTAACTTGAAAAAAATAAACACTTACTCGTATGTAGGTTATTTCATTGCTAATTTGCATGAATACTGCATCTTGCTCATTGCAAATATCCACTCTTGCACGAGAGGCAAAAACTGAGAAAAGTGAATATAGACGCTTATGTAAATAATGAATGTGGGCTAATGAAAAGGCATAAGTAGAAATTAACCCTTAATCAAATATTGCAAAATAAAAAGATCTATTCACTAACAAGCAGACAAATGGTGTTACAACCAATTAAATAACAGTAATTCTTATATGCCTATATGACGAAAACAGAAGGTATATAATTGGTACTAACATCCTAGCAGAAAAAATAAATAAATTCTACATAAGCATGTAGTAGAGTCTGCAAAGCCGTGCATATACAATTCAGGGCATCTTAGATTCAAGTTCAAACCGACGCGAGAGATGAATTTTAATGCATTTAATTACTATACTCTGTTTTTTTCCATCTGTCCATCCGCCTGTGGTGCTTTTGTATGGTAACACTGCGTCCCGGGCTTTAGATAGTTACATTCAGCTTACATTCAACAATAATAATAACCTTATTTCGAATATTAACGGTGTAATTCGCAACCTATAAATTATTAAATCGCTTTTCAGTTGCAAATGTACACCCAGATATCCTTTTATCTAACCTAAAACTTACACATAGCGTAACTATCTAAAGCCTGGGACGCAGTGTTACCATACGCAAACACCACAGGCGGATGGACAGATGGGAAAAAACAGAGTGTAGTTACATTAACATTCAGATATACTGTATGTCGCTAGAAGGAGAGATTTCCAAATGCCCAGGTTGACCCAGGGGGCATTTCGTCCTACCCTTGCATTTTAATACAAATATTTTTATCTCTTCTTACACTTTGCTACATTAAAACATTTCCATCCTTCCATTAGTTTATTAATTCATTTTAAAGCAATTTTATCTATTTATTAATCTATTCTTTTTATATTTTTTATCAAGCGAAATTTCTTTTTCTATATTTCCCGTTCCCTCCTCTTACTTTCTTCCAATGAACACTATACTCTTTGGAAGCTTGAATTTCAAGTCAATGGCCCCTGAGGGTTTGTTCTTTGTGAATAAGGTTCATCTTCTGAATAAATAATAATAAAAATAATAATAATAATAAATAATAATAATAATAATAATAATAATAATAATAATAATAATACCCTGAAGATCGGCGCATATATTAGCTGCATTCTAAAACATGGGGTTAATAACTGTGGAATATTATTTCTATAAACAAAATGAAAGATACAGAGTTTGACTATGAAAAGTCTATTATTATCATTATAATTATAGTTAGCTTAAAATTCTGTGTGTAGGTGGATTATTCGCTTCATATAAAAATGCCCTGCCAGGTTTTCTTAGTTATCACGAATCTCTTAATTTATCTTGGTTTTGATATATTTGGCCTTTGATAAATCTGAACTTTGGTCAAATCAACCTTTACTTAATTTGACCATTGATATATTTGACCTTTGATAATGTTGACCGTTGATATATTTGACCTTTGATAAATTTACTATCTAATAAATCTGACCGTTGATAATGTTGACCTCTGATAAATCTGACCTTTGATAAATTTGACATTTAATACATATGGCCTTTAATAAATTTGACATTTAATACATATGGCCTTTAATAAATTTTCTAATTGATCAATTTGACCTTCAATAAATTTACCCCTTGAAAATTTTGATCTTTAATAAATCTGAAAAAATTCGACATTTAATAAATTTGACCTTTGATAAATTTACCGTTTGATAAATTCGATCTTTAATAAATCTGAATTCAAAAAATGTGACATTTAATCATAAATTTGACCTTCAATAAATCTGACATTTAAAAAATCTGACATTTAAAAAATTTGACCTTTAATGATAAATTTGACCTTTTAATAAATTTGACCTTTAGCAAATTTGAACAACCCCTTTTGACGTTTTCCTTATAGTATAATACTTTGTCATAAATGATTTATCTAACATGGGCAAACTTTCATTTCGGGCAAAAGCATTAACCAAACGTTCAGTTGAAAGACCAGTAATGAATATTTTAAAGTGGTCAAAGTGACAAATTAATTTTGATTGCCAATATACAGTTGTCACCCTCGCACCATTACGAAACACACAAATGCATTAACACCAAAGCATCAGTTTAATACATTCTATACCATCCTAATTAACTGAGCAACTGTCATCAAAACATGGGTCAAGTCTCGTTTGTAGCACATAACGCAATCATGCAGACAATCATATATATTCCATCTCTCTCTCTCTCTCTCTCTCTCTCTTTATAGTATACAACCAATCATACATATTCGCTCTCTCTCTCTCTCTCTCTCTTTTATAGTATACAATCATACATATTCTCTCTCTCTCTCTCTCTCTCTCTCCAATACATAATGGAAAATTATCTGTCAACTAAAGTCACTAATGTTACAAAATATCTTTAAAAGACGGAAATAATCTCGAAAAAATTACTACTTATATATTTGCCTCCTATTTCACTTATAACTTTCTATCCAAAAATGGGAGGAAATAATAATAATAATAATAATAATAATAATAATAATAATAATAATAATAATAATAATAATAATAATAATAATAATAATAATAATAAACACATGGGCAGTGCCAGTAATCAGATACAGCGCAGGAATAGTGGAATGGACGAAGGCAGAACTCCGCAGCATAGATCAGAAAACCAGGAAACATATGACAATACACAAAGCACTACACCCAAGAGCAAATACGGACAGACTATACATAACACGAAAGGAGGGAGGGAGAGGACTACTAAGTATAGAGGACTGCGTCAACATTGAAAACAGAGCACTGGGCAATATCTGAAAACCAGTGAAGACGAGTGGCTAAAAGAGTGCATGGTAAGAAGGACTAATAAAAGCAGACGAAGACCCAGAAATATACAGAGACAGGAGAAAGACAGAAAGAACAGAGGACTGGCACAACAAACCAATGCACGGACAATACATGAGACAGACTAAAGAACTAGCCAGCGATGACAGTTGCAATGGCTTACAGAGGGGAGAGCTAAAGAAGGAAACTGAAGGAATGATAACAGCGGCACAAAGATCAGGCCCTAAGAACCAGATATGTTCAAAGTACGATAGACGGAAATAACATCTCTCCCATATGTAGGAAGTGCAATACGAAAGTGAAACCATAAACCACATAGCAAGTGAATGCCCGGCACTTGCACAGAACCAGTACAAAAAGAGGCATGATTCAGTAGCAAAAGCCCTCCACTGGAGCCTGTGCAAGAAACATCAGCTACCTTGCAGTAATAAGTGGTACGAGCACCAACCTGAAGGAGTGATAGAAAACGATCAGGCAAAGATCCTCTGGACATGGTATAGAACGGATAGGGTGATACGTGCAAACAGACCAGACGTGACGTTGATTGACAAGGTCAAGAAGAAGTATCACTCATTGATGTCGCAATACCATGGGACACCAGAGTTGAAGAGAAAGAGGGATTGGGGATTGAAAAAGTATCAAGATCTGAAAATAGAAATAAGAAGGATATGGGATATGCCAGTGGAAATCGTACCCATAATCATAGGAGCACTAGGCACGATCCCAAGATCCCTGAAAAGGAATCTAGAAAAACTAGAGGCTGAAGTAGCTCCAGGACTCATGCAGAAGAGTGTGATCCTAGAAACGGCACACATAGTAAGAAAAGTGATGGACTCCTAAGGATGCAGGATGCAACCCGGAACCCCACACTATAAATACCACCCAGTCGAATTGGAGGACTGTGATAGAGCAAAAAAAAAAAAAAAAAAAAAAAAAAAAAAAATAAAAAAAAAAAAAAAAAAAAAAAAAAAAAAAAAAAAAAAAAAAAAAATAATAATAATAATAATAATAAACTACAGAGAAAGAAGTTTAAAGTACTGATTTTAAAGTAGATTCACGTTTTTGTTAATAAATCTGCTGTCTTCAGAATAAAATCGTAGAAGTCTCTAAGCGTGGAAAGAAATCGTCGAAATATATTTTATGGCACCCGGGCAACGCAGGTGGGCTTAAAACTTAAATAATATACCAAGATGTTCCTCACTTCCTGACGATTGCAAAACGATATCTTAGTTCAGGCTTTTGAATGTATTGGCATATCACTATCTTTTATAGTATATTTTATCCACGGATGCAAATTCCTTAGATGTATACTGGTATTATACCAGACCCGTAATTTTTTTTTTCTTTTGTCATGACCCTGGGTTAGGTTAGATGAGTAAATATTTATATCCCACTTGTAATTTGGGAGTGGGAAGCATAATCAGAATGTTTTTAAGAATATTCTATGGTTATTTTTTAAGATATGGCGTCCCGTTTTTTCGGGGAAGGTTCAGTACTCGGTTACATTTCGGGAATATGCTCCCCGGATACTGCGTAAAAGGCAAATAAAAGGTTAAAGATGTCCCAGGATGATCCTTACTTGATTATAGCTCCAACGATTTATTTACTTTTTTGGATATACGGTGTAGAAGGAATTCATCGAATCGGCAAGAATCGCATGACAATTGTTAGTTATCGCATAAGTGTTTTTAAATGTGATTTTTTTTTTTTTGGACAACGCAAAGAAGATGAAGCTCATATCATCACGATCTTATCATAAGAGAATTTTGGATTTCAGCCACATACTTGAGGAGGCTAACGAGCACATGAAGATGTGCAAAGGTGGAACTGTGGTAGTACGACTACAGAGTAATTAGAGCCCCCCCCCAAAAAAAAAATAAATAAATACATAAAAAATTGTACTTTAATGCACATGAACGATTAGGAAAGGATTATAGCCATCCTGAATATGTATTCAAGGTGGAGCAATATAAAGCTACAGCCGTCAACAAAAAGTTCAGTATTGCAAAAAAAAAAAAAAAAAAAATATATATTATATATATATATATATATATATATATATAGATATATATATATATATAACTAAAACTTGAGTTTTTAGTTTATCTTTATATGTACTGCTGTTTGACACTGAACCAGCGACAACTTTCCTCAACCCTAACCTGGTGATAAAATTAAATCTTCGTTGAATAGAGAGAAGGGTTAATGACTATAATACGAAAAAGATCGTCACAAGAATGATCAGGAAAGTACGAGAAAGAAACTTCAGGGGTGAGGAGAATTTGAGAAAGAAAAAAATTATCTATAAATAAGCCAGTCACTCAAATGTAGCTTCATCTACTCTCATCCATTACGTTAAGAACAATACGCAGTTAAAGGCAGGTCACAGCAGTAAAGGGGATCTTATAGCTGCTATAACTTGACTAAACGACTTCCGTCAATCAAACACAACAGACAGAACAATAATCGACTTCTTCCATATCAATAAATGAACCCGATTCTTCACTTATCGGGGCATAAATAAGGCTGAAGGAGTGTGTTGCTCTAATCCCAGCAAATATTAATTCCATTGTTATCATCCATTGTCTAAAGCATTCTTGACTTCTCTCGCGTTAATCGAAACGCTTCTTGAAAAATTGACGAACTTCTGTACGCCATTAGGGTAATAATCCTTTGCTTTTGTTCGTGGGCGACTGCTCAAATGTCCTTTTTATCATGAAGAAGACTGATTTAACGACGTTTGTAGCTGTTGGACAAATTCCGAAAAAATAAGCGTCTCTCACTTTTTTTCATCTTTATGGGAAAAACATCAAACACGACCAAAAAGGGCAATGAAATTCTCCTCCTTCCTGACCACATTAAGGCTAAAGCACCATCAAATGCAACATGTCATAATGCATTCCTTGCAAAATTCACGCCATGCCTCCAACTGACAACGAACGTTTCAAAAGATATAATGCCCTCTGACACCATTATCAAGAGTACAAGAGGCGAGTAAGCTCAACACAAGATATCACCAGACTTAAAATATTCAGATGGAAAAAGGATTCGCTCACTCACAGACGCCGTCATGAAAAGAAATCTATCCGAGCTGCCAATTTATGGATTTTGATGACAGCTCTCATCGAACCCTTCAAAATTTCACTAATAGCAATGTCAAAGGAGGCGATCGGGAGAGTTATCACATGCCGTAATTGTGGCTTAGTGCA
>NC_087205.1:102290912-102293412 GCF_015104395.2 Macrobrachium nipponense | reverse complement strand
AAGCGCACAAATAAACAGATGTCTATACATCATTTCAGATAAAACTGTATAAAAAAAAAATAAAACAAAAAACAAAAATAAAATTTATTCAAAATAAGTGTTCGAACTTCAGTGTTAGGCTATTGTCTCTAGTCCCTCACCTATACATAACATCCTCTCCAACCACCCATATCAAACAGCAACCCTCAAACCGCCACCCCCCCCCCCCCCCCCAACACACACACTACCATCAACTCTTTTGTCCAAAACTACAAAAAAGAAAAAGACTGGCAACTCCCTTCCCAATATGGCTGACCTTTTAAAACAGAGAGAGAGAGAGAGAGAGAGAGAGAGGAGAGAGAGAGAGAGAGAGAGAGAGAATGCAAACAAAAAGCTCCAATAAGATTTCTGAACAAAACTTTCTGCATGTCACCACATTAGAGAAAACGTCACGAAATAACGGCACTGATTTGTCATTTCCATATTGCACGAGAAATGATTTAAAGGCAGGAAAAAATGCAAAAAGGAATATTTCATCAAGCTCTTCTCAACCTTAGGTTACATCCCGAAGGAACTAGAGTGCTTTCATTTACAAGAGAATCACAAGAAATGCTTTTTCTTGCGTTACAGTAAGTACCTTTGTTTTCCAAGAAGAAAATTGTTAGTATGACAAACAGCTGTCTCGAGACTTTTGTAAGCGTGAGTTGGGACTTGGCTCAGGTGATGATAAAAAAAAGAAAAAAAAAATCTTGTAAGCGTGAGTTGGGACTTGGCTCAGGTGATAAAAAAAGAAAAATCTTGTAAGCGTGAGTCGGGACTTAGCTCAGGAGATGAAAAAAAAGTGAAAGAGAAAAAGAAAAAAAGAATTAGTTCGTCAAGTCCAGTTATAACAGTGATAGTTACTCGCGTAAGCACTTACAATGAATGTATATGGCATTTCAAAGGGCCATTCTCTTCAGTCGGTTGAGGGCTGTTAGCAAATCTTCCAAAGCAAATCAGAATAATGACGGTGATGATATGATGATTATGATGATGACCGTATGAAGAACAAATCAGCTGTACTTTGTTATTCTTAGCAAGAATTATGCTTTTTTTCAACCTTTCCCAGGCCCGCATAAATAGGGAAGGTTGGAGCTAGGAAGATCAGTCAGTAAAACATCTGTCCAAACAAATTATGAAATGAGTCGCTCAATTAGGCCTGGAAAAGGCTCATTAAAAACAGCATCCCCGACTAGGGATTAAGCTGAGAAGATATGAAGAAGAAGAAGAAGACGAGGGTAAAGATATTCACTGGAATATAACGTCATAAACTGCACTATGTTCTCTTGTTGATGTAACACGAATGTGATTATGAAAATAACACGATTGCCGGACCTATTCCTAAAAAACCAAAGCACGTACATAAGAAAAAAAATCCGAAAGGAGCGTGGGGATTTATACACATTGCAACAAATGAATGAATGAATAAATAAATAAATAAATATGGCTTCACCCTAACTTCCTATTATTAAAGGCTATTGTAAACTCGCATTCCCATCTAATAAATTCGATAGGGCCTTAATGCATGCCTTTATAAATGGTTCTCAAGCCAGAACACGGTACTATACTGCCAACGTCTCAGCGATATTGAAAAACTAAGTCGTAAATTACAATAATTACTTTTTAAGTTACAATTCTCACTTTCCCTTTGCATATCACATCTACGCTTCTCTTTTCACTCTGACCGACGGTGTATAATTAATTCTTCCTGGGGACAACTATATACTTCAAAAGCTTTCATATCACGAACGGCAGAGTCTCGAGACTTAAATAAAAGCAAACGAAAGCGCCCGTTTTTTTCTCTGTTCAAACTACTGTAGCAATGACGCGCTTTGTAACGAGGTCAATAAATCATTCCTTTCAGCTTTTCAGACGGTCTCCCTGTGCAAATTGTCTCTCTGTGCAAACTGTCTTCCACTTAAAACGGTTCATTGTTCCATTCCGTACGAGCGCTTTAGACCGGGCAAGCACTATATACGTAAATAAACACGCTTTCCTGTTCTATGATTCACGTTACATTTTTTCCCCCCTCTCGGTTCCCAGTCACGGAAACCTGCCACCGGTGAAGGTGGCATTATAATCATCATGACAGTACAGTCACTCTGCAGCTGTTCACTCTTCTCCACCTAATCAGAACGAAGCGAGTTAAAATTACAGTTTTTGTTTTCATTGTTACTGTTATTTTTTCATCATTATCCATCTACAAGCTTCTACAACCTTATCAAATCTACTGGAATTGTGTTCCATAACTTTTAGAATGTTTTGGGAGAGGCTCCATTTACACTCATCCCAAATTAACTTTCTTCTGCTCTCTCCTGTCTATTTCTTCAACTCTTCTTCTTCTTTCCCACCGTTATCCCTACATTAAGGGGTCGGTTGCCTGATGCGCCTTCTCCTCCACTGCCATCATCCTCCACCAAACCTCTTCTCTCCATATCTTCCTTCACTTTATCCCGCCATCTCATTCTCTGCCTCCCTCTCG
>NC_087205.1:102258412-102285912 GCF_015104395.2 Macrobrachium nipponense | reverse complement strand
GAGAGCAAAACGAGTATAAAGGTGTAGCAGAAGGAAAACCTTACAGTTGCACCATGAATCAAATTTTAGGATAGGGTGGAAAATAGAAGAAAGAAAATATGAAAGGAGGTACAGTAAAAGGTATGAAAGAGGTTCCAGCTAGGGGCCGAAGGGACGCTACAAGGAACCTTAAGTAATACCTACAGTGCACTAACGGCACTAGCCCCTCCTCCCCCCTCTCCCCCCCACGGGGGATACCAATAACAAGGCTGATACCTGTCTATATATGAAACAATCTTAACAGTATAAAAAGAAGGGTATTTTAAGCGATCAAAAGAGCTCATTTACTTTTTATTTTATCAGAAACTTTCAGGCTGTTGCTTTCGCACATCACTAATTTCTGTGTAAATATTAAAATTAAAAAAGTAACTTGAAAATCTACTCGGACCTTCTTTAGGGAAACTCTTCCTATCCTATATGACAGTAATTCTCTAGAATGTAGGGCACGGTTCTATCGGCTGAAGAGGCAACTTTTAAATATTCTTAACTTGTTCGATTACTAGGTTGAAGGTTTTATATGTCCAACTTGTCTAGATTCTAGTTTTGGCGGAGAATTATTCATATCATCATGATTTTTCAAAAAAAGTAATTTGCAGTCTTACTTCTCATCTATTTATGTCTGTAGACTCAAATTAAATTGTGGAAGACTGATATGATGTCAAGTGAGGCTTGATATTACCTCTTCCTTACACAGGATTGCGTTTCACAAATGTAAAATGAGTGGAATTATTAAATTGAAGATTCAATAAATAAAAAAAAATAACAAGATTTTCTGTATCTGAAAAAATATCATGAATTAATAACTGAAGTACATTTAACCTTAATACTCTGTAATCTCTCTGCTTCCTTTAACAGAATGTGGAGAAGAAAAATGTTTAGACTACCCTGATCTCCATCCCTAAAAAAAATAAATAAATAAAAACTAATCATACATAGTACGTATGAATAAACAAACGGCCACGGCTAAACATCTGGGAAACGCAAAGAAAAAAATGTATACATAACTAATAAGTACCAACCAAAGGAAAAATTTTTGAGTAGATAATTTCCAAAAAAATATCATCATCGACGTCAAAATCAGGTATTCGGAAACGGTGAAAGTGAAAAGAAACTGTTCATCTCTTTTTTTTCACAACCCGATTCACAAATCAGGAAGCAGGAAGGATAAACTGGATTCATTATTTATTGATCAGGCAGAGACTTAACAGGAGCAGGGGGTCTGTGACCCTTCCCCACGTTTTATTTTTTAATGAAGGTCAAGAATATTTGCTTTGAGAGAGAGAGAGAGAGAGAGAGAGAGAGAGAGAGAGAGAGAGAGAGAGAGAGAGCATTTTCTGAAGTGAAACTGGATGGCTTTTATGTACTATGTGAGAAAGACCTTCTGTAGATAATTAAGATTTGTTTTTACGTATGTATGTATGTATGTATATAAGTATGTTTATGTTGAACTGACAATTAAAACGGTATTTATTAAATGTTGGTTTATATTAATCTAGCATCAGCGAATTCTTTAAACAATGAAAAGGCCGCTAGTCTTGGTGCGCAAGTAAGTTATCCAGCCCCTTAGCAAAATAAATAAATAAATAATATATATAAATACTACATATATAATATATATATATATATATATATATATATATATATATATATATATATATATATATATATATATAAATTAACGTCATAAAAAAACCACTTGAAGATATGAGGGATCAATTTCCAGATGCAGATTTTAGACTGTCATTATCGGTCAAAACAATGAAACGAACTCTCTTCAAAAACAACTGTCAGGCTCATTCCAGACTTGACGATAAATATCAGCTATTCAGCATGATGAACGAACGGTGGATATAACCTATCAAATCAGTGCTGTAAAGTAGCTCGTTTGTTTTTTCTTAAGTATTTCAATTTAATGTCTACTTGATAGATTACTTCCACCGTATTGCGTCTGTGACAATCTCTCTCTCTCTCTCTCTCTCTCTCTCTCTCTCATCTCTCTCTCTCTCTCTCTCTCTGTTTTTATATATATAATATATATAATATATATATACATATATATATATACATACATGCGCACACATAGTATGTATATACATAATACATTATTCATATACACATATGTAAGCATACATATTCAACACATTACGTGTTACTATTCTGTTTCGCTGCGCTAGGTCAGTACCTGAATAGGTGTCCATTAAGAAACCCACACTACACCCACATACAACATGTAACACCCAGTTACCCTTTAATTCCAACCCCCCGCCCCACCCCCCCGCCCCAAAAAGAGCGTGATAAGTGAATCATGATTTGTTATGGTCGTCCCTCCCCACCCCCCAAAAAAAGTATGGATATAGTACCACTTCTACCTCATTCAGAACGTCTCATGTCCCTACGCATCTAAATATGCAGCTGTCACTAGGCAAAAAATATCCCCATTGATCGATCAATTTCATCGTGAAATTTGCGTGATTTGCGTAAGCGTGGATCTGACCTGACGCAGATTCTGACGTGTGTGTGTGTGTGTGAGTGTTAGGTATGTAGGTATATATATATATATATATATATATATATATATATATATATATATATATATATATATATATATACACACAAGTCAGAATCTGCGTCAGGTCAGATCCACGCTTACGCAAATCACGCAAATTTCACGATATATTATATATATAAATATATATATATATATATATATATATATATATATATATATATATATATATATATATATATATATATATATATATATATATATATATATATATATATATATATATATATATATATATATATATATATATCATGCATATATATTACACACATATATACATATATATACTTATATATATACTATATATTATATATATAGCCTTATATATATATATATATAAATATATATATTATATATATATATATATATAATCATCTGAAAAAAAGGGCACGAATAATGCACTTGTAATTAAAGCGCAACAATATTGCTGTGTAACAACAAATTACATTACTGTGTCACCCGAGAAACATGCCATCAAGTCGCAATAACATACGTTATTTATGACTCTGTGACTCGAAAGTTTTTCCAAATTGAAGATAAGTTGAAATAAATTACGCCCACATAACAATTTTTGCAGAAATTTACTGGTTTTTCTGACATAAGCAAAAGGTTTGGGTGTATAATTTTTGTTCTTGTTTTTGCTAAAGTTTTCCAAGGCATGCTCTAAATTGTATTTTATTATGTTTTATGAAACAGATCCCCAAGCTAATGTTTGTATTGTTACCTTAAGTTGTTCTATAATGTATGATAATGTATGGTAATACAAAAAAAAGATAAAGGAAAAATGGGGTCCAAACCCCACCTACCACTACTCTAGGTTTTCAAAAATAACTTCCCAAAAATTACTGAAACGACTGTCACACACAGATAATAAACAGCAAGAAACACCTATAAAAATATAAAGAAACATCTTTAAAATAATAATTCTAACATACCTATGAAAACTTATTAACGATGAAGATAACAGCGATAAAGGAAACAAATAATAAATTCCAAAATTTTTTCAAAAAATGAATATCGCCTTACCTGGTTAATTAAACATCAATAAACATGAAATATATTAATAATAACGCTAATAACTCTGTGGATAATGATTAACGATTATTGATGATCAATATAAAAATTATACTGCACTACATTGTTGATAAACACCAATAAACATTAATTATGTTAATAATGATCCTATTAAAAGCTAAAGTTGAGCTGTGAACAATGACTACTGACCAAAAGCGAACGTTAAACCTATTAATAATGATTCATAATAAAGTTAGCGGTGGAATAGCTCAAGATAAAAGCTAATGATGACCTGTCAATGGTGACTGCCTATAAAAGATGACGGTGACCTGTCAATCATAACTCATGATAAAAGTTTATGGTGACCTGTCAATAATGACTCACAATAAAAGATAATTCTGACCTGTCAATATGACTCACAATAAAGCTAATGGTGACCTGTCAATACCAACTCATAATAAAAAGATACTGATGATCTGTCAATCATAGCTCATGATAAAAGCTTATGGTGACCTGTCAATAATGACTTACAAAAGCTAATGGCGACCTCATAATAGCAACCCACAATAACGCTAATGGTGACCTCTCAATACCGACTCATAATAAAAGATAACGGTGACCTGTCAATCATGACTCATGATAAAAGTTCATGGTAACCCCGTAAATAATGACACATTATAATGATTCACGATAAAAGCTAATGGGTGTCCTGTCAATAATGACTCGCGTGTTGTAAAAGCTAATTGTAACCTATCAGTAACGACTCATGACAAAGCCAATGGTGATTTGTGAATAATGAATCATGATAAAGCTAACGGTGACCTGTCAGTGATGTCTCATGAGAAAAACTAATGGTGACCTGTCACTAATGACTCATGGTCCCGACAATAGTAATTAGTGCATAATATATATGGATAGTGGAAAAATAGTCTTACTCACCAAAATCTGAGTTGTTGTCTTATTCATTATTGTTGTCTTGTAGTCACCTGTATTAATCCATAGATTAATCCATCGTGGAAGACCTCTTGTTGTTTACCCTTCTGTTGGTTGGGTTCGTGCCTCAGGTAACGTTACAACTTGAGTCCTAATAGGCCTAACTGTTATTGCATAGATGGTGAGAATGGCAACCTTCCAGAATGATGCTTCCCTGGTACTATTTCTTTGGAGGTAAGCCGTCTGCAATTTGTGGTATACCCCATTGACCAGTAAACCTTGAGGATCACATTTACTGCATCATCCCCCACTTTGGAAAAACATTCGTTCTTGAAATTGCAAGAGAAACCGACCTTCTTGTTGGAATAGCTTTCCTAGTACTAGGCCTTGGAAAAACACTCGTGTTTGCAATTGTAAAAGAAACCGTCCTACTTGATGGAACAACCTTCTTAGTACTAGGCCATAGAAAACCACTTGTCCTTGTTGTTGCGAGAGGAATCGACCTCTTTGGTAGAACAGCTTTCTTAGTACTAGGCCTTGGAAAAACATTCGTTCTTGCAGTAGCAAGAGGAACCAACCTCCTTTGTGGAACGTTTGCTTAGTACTATAGGTCTGCCTTTGGTATTACAAGCCAAAGTTCTCTTGCCTTTCAGCATTTGCTTCCCATTCACTACCTAACCATTTTACGTCCCTTTTCTGCTGTAGCGGTGCTTAACGGAAGGCTTTACTAATAAAGTATCGGCGAGCCTGTCCTAGCTTCATTGGTCCATAAAGCTCATCATTCGTTTGCGTTAGATCGGATTAGAATGATACCAGCTTGTTTTGGTATATTATCGATACATCTCGGCATGCTTATTATTTACATATGAAGGGAAGAGGGCTCTATGAATAAATAAACAATAAAATATGTTACTGAAGAAATAGTTTAATATATATCACAACAAACCATCGATATCGGAAACGTTGACTTGTGCGCATGTGCCACATCTTCATTCGTGGGTCACTGGGTGGACACTGCCGAACAGTAAGATGAAACAAACTTCGCGGAACCAAAGAACAGAAATCACCACATTCTACATCACTATCACTCACAGGGATACACTTCCTTGTCACTGTCACTATAATCGTAACAATGATGAGGCTCATCACTGTTCAAACTGCGTACTTTCGTCTGACAACGAAACAACATCCCAAACTGCACTACCTCGGAACCACAGGAGCGAATGTCACACACTCGTAATCATTTTCGCTTTTTTTCCCATTATCAGCGGACGGCCCGGACGCGGGCATCCTTATAACGGCCCGGCCCTCCAGAAACTTGGCGTACAGCGTATAACCTGATTTTCGTTGAAAGTGGCGCTTAACACGTCCCAAGGGTGATAGACCTATAGGCTACATATAGCAGTATAGGTTGCTTTCGCGTGTCAAAAGTTAATTTTATGTTATAATAACAATAGAGGAAAACGGTTACTACACGTATGCTGAAAGTAGGCCTATTGGTGAATTTTAATACAAAGTAGTGACGGTATCATTTCATTTTCACATTCAGCTGTCAAGTTTACTGGTGGATTTCGTGGAATCCGAAATGTCCGCCATCTGTGTTTAAATTAATAAATATAACCACAATTCTTGTGGGTATGTCAAGGGTAACTATATTACAAATACGCAACTGATTTAGCCTAGAATTTAAAGAGCCAAATATTTAATACAATTAGAATATTTGCAGCTGGTCATCAAGATTCATAAATAAGCTTCAGGTTACATTCAGACGATTCTAAGTATCTTGTTATATTCAACTTTGTTCTATTGATGCTGTGAAGTCCCTGTCCTGTTTTGATAGCTACAGCACCTCAATAAGGGGAATAATTAAAGAAAAGTAGTGCAGCTAACTAGAAAACTCGGAAGTCGACAACTGTAATATTTTTTCGTCGTGAAAGTAAATTACTTTCTCTAAGGTTGTTTGTATGTATTTTTGTTCCCTACTGCTTGTACAAAAATATACATTATAGTTTCAGCCATTTATACTTCTTGGCACACCATTTCTTTTTAATCAAATTTCAAACAACGTAGATAATATCTTTTTTTATTATTTTTTTTAAAAACATGGATTTTTTTTTTTTTTATCCGTATAGCCTAGTAAGTGGGCAGAATCTGAGGTCAGATGTCACCCCAACTAATTTCTTGAAATAAACAGTTTCCCTGTGAAATATTCTTTGCAACTGAATTATTTTTTTAAATTTAAGGACATTGATTCCCTCTCATTTTTAGTCTATTGCTCACAAGACACACAGACTTCGCCCTAATTTAACATGGATAGTTCTGAAATGCTGACTTTTCTGATCTAAGCTTAAATTTGCTGAGCAGGTTTTTTCCAGCTTGTTCTGCTGACGTTAGCAACTTGTAAGCGTTAAAGTGTCTCCTGCATTATTCAAAATCCAGTAAATCTTCTATATGAAAATCATAGGACATACAATTACATCCAATATGCATTATTGAACACAGTAAGAACAGAGCAAAATTCCGTCATGAATTAAGCACTAAGGAGTGTATACTCATTTCAATTTCATGACATTACAGTGATAAAAACTGAGGTCATTTCCTTCATTAAATTTTTCTTAATCGTACAAATTGTCTCATCAAGATATTGTTAGTAGCATTATAATATCTGGTAAAGTTAAGTGAGGAGTAAACTTTGTAATTAAAGTTATCTAATGAATAATGTGTTTTCTTGATGAGTTAACTGTAAACTTTGGGGCCATAAATTACTGCAATTAGATTTTAATGTGTGTATCAGATCTGTTGAAAAAGTGGCTATTGAGAAGTATCAAAGTGTTTGCCAGTAATTCGAAAAGACGCAGAGAGAGAGAGAGAGAGAGAGAGAGAGAGAGAGTCATAAGTCTCAAACTCGACAATCCGGGGGGGTTGTTTCATCACGCAGGTATATTGCCCAAATACCTATAGAATATTCTATGAAGTTGTGGCTGTTGCCACACAATTAAAGTTTCCAGTTTCATTTCTTGTAAACCCTCCTCGGCGGAGTTCATTTATAAAGCCACACTACAAAGGATTTGGAATCCGTTTAGGATTCTCTTTGACCCGTTACAGAAGTCAAATATAGGCTCCACTCTTCCCCCCCCCCCACCCCAACCCCCCTAACCCGAAACCAAACCCCACTCCATCCCCCTTCATCCTCCTCCTCCTCCTCCTCACCCCTTGTCTTTCTCTCTCATGTGGCCTTTGTATAAATACGGTCTTGAAGCTCAGGACTCCGGGGGGATGGCCGGTGGGAGCGGCAACGATAAAAGAATGATTTCGCGGGATAACGTGCATATATTGACTCTTGTCATGATTACCGACACTCGAGCTCACTACCAATATTTTCATTCGGAGATTGTGTATACGCCCGCGCAAGTAATCGCCACGGTCTCTTCAAGGGAGGGGGGAGGGGGGTGGGGGGGGGTTAGTGGGTGGGTGGGGGGGATTAACAATGATGCTTACAAGGGCGGGTTCGGGGGAGGGGGGTTGCAACTGGGGGGGGGTGGGGCTAAATTCACCTTCGCTGTTGGCATTGCTTGCCATCGCCCAATTAAGCGTTTGGTGAAATTGTTTGCATCCGGAGAAACATTTGCCATGACGCTGCTCTCGTTGAGGGTCCTCGTCGTTTACAAACTGATTGCTGGGAAGTGGCCGGGGGGGGGGTAGGGGGATGGGTAGGAGTAGGGGGTGGGGGGAAGGGGGGGTGTCCCGAATGCTGACAAAGTCAGCGGAAAGATTATACATGACCATCTACGCTATTAGAGAGATTAAAAGAGGAGGGCTGTAGAGGTTTATCTGGGGCATTAGATGCCCTTCAGCTCCGTCCGAAAAAATCAAAGACGTTCTCTCTCTCTCTCTCTCTCTCTCTCTCTCTCTCTCTCTCTCATTCGATTCGATAAGCATGTTTTCTCTCTCGCTTTTTTTTTTCTCTTCCATAGACATTTTGTTTGTCCGCCTGTCTCTCCTAAATCTTGCTACCACATTCTCTCTCTCTCTCTCTCTCTCTCTCTCTCTCCTCTCTCTCTCTCTCTAGCTGTTATACACACACACACACGCATATGCACATCCTTCTTTTCTTCTATATATATATATATATATATATATATATATATATATATATATATATATATATATATATATATATAATTATGTTATCTCTCTCTCTCTCTCTCTCTCTCTCTGTATTATGCACACACACACACGCATATGCATATCCTTCCTTTCTTCTATACATATATTATTATGTTCTCTCTCTCTCTCTCTTTCTAAGAGGAGGCGGGACCAAAGAGCTTTTGTGGTTCTTCCTTCCAATTCTACGTAGGACTGAGATCCGAGAAACGTCACAACATATTAAATCACTCATAACATGAATAACAACATTCGTGTTCCTTACACTAAAACAACAATCAATCTCATTTTGTGATGAATATTTGTGTAATTAATCATAATAAACATATAACATTTGATCGAGTAGTATATAGTATATCTTAGTTTTACCAGACCACTAAGCTGATTAACAGCTCTCCTAGAAATGGTCCGAAGGATTAGATATTTTTACGTGACTAGGAACCAATTGGTCACCTAGCAGCGGGACCTACAGATTATTGTGGGATCCGAACCACATTATATCGAGAAGTGAATTTCTATCATCAGAAATAAATTCCTCTGATTCCACGTTGGCAGAGCCGAGAATCGTACTTCGGACCACCGGATTGGTGGCCGGGTGCGAAAACCACTCGTCCAACGAGGAACTTATATTTGATCCAAATTATATATGAAGTTTATAGCTATAATTACCTGCTCTCTCTCTCTCTCTCTCTCTCTCTCTCTCTCTCTCACACACACATACACAAACACAAAAAGAGAAGGACACAATGATAGGTCACACAGAGACAGGAAAAAGTCTTTATATTCTGTGGATCAAAAACACAAAATCGAGCTTCCCGATGTTTTAAAACTGTTTTGTTTTGGACTTTGTTGCCATGAATAATTTTACTGCAGTGAGTCATTGTCATAAAGAATGAAATGTTATCAAATTATAGATTATGGACTCATATGAAAGGTCATGTATGTTATCACCAAGACCCTACTTTTACTGCACCTCCGTCCGTAATCTCCTTCTTTTTGTTTACTATCCACCCTCTCCTAATAAATTAATTCATAGTGCAACTGCGAAGCTTTCCTCCTGTTATACCCTTCAAATCCTTTTTACTGTCAAATTTCAGTTTCACCGCTAAATGACCTCATAGGTCCCAGTGCTTGGACTTTGACCTAAATTCTATACTCAATTCTATTCTATTCCCTGACCATTTATGCATTACTGAAATTTCTTGATATGGCTACGTTACATTCTCTTTCAATTCATACGGATGATTTTAAACTTGCCCACGGGCATGTATAATATTTCTATATTTGTGGAGCTCCAAGTGATTCGCTAATCATCACAAAATGGATTCGTAAATCCCTAACTGAAATTGCTCCCTTCTCAGACATCTTCAGGTAATGTGTGTTAAGAGTAATACACTTTCTATCGTTCTGAAGTCGGCTAGTTAAGTATATCTTAATTTTACCACTGAGCTGATTAACAGCTCTCCTAGGGCTGGCCAGAAGGATTAGATATTTTCAAGTGACTAAGAACCAATTGGTTACCTAGCAACGGGACCTACAGCTTATTGTGAGATCCGAACCACATCGAGAGATTATTTTCTATCCCCAGAACTAACTCTTCTGATTCCGCGTTGGCAGAGCAGGGGGTGGGATCGAACCCCCCCCCCCCCCCCCCCGGATCTCCCTCCGCCTAAATAATTATACCTAGCATTCTATCTATCTACCTGTTCCTTACCTGCTGGTGTCGTTGACGTCATTCCACTTCAAGTGTTGTTCTTAATGGTTCCGTTCACTTCCTTACGTTTTCCCATTTTCTTTACCAGTGCTTCTGTATAAGATTAACCTTCCATACTGTGTTTCCTTTCGCCGCTGCAAGCGCTCATCTGTGGTTTGTTCTCAATATTAAAGTATCTTTCTATCAGCTTGTGTTTTGAGGTATGCGCGCATATCCCGAAATTTTAATCATTTTACTGCCTCTTGTACAGTTTCTGCCCGTCTTCGTTTTCACCTCGGTGCAACTGGAGAGAAACGAGCCGTTAAAAGTAGAAACAGCAGGAGAAGGCTCACTGAAAACGGCGATCCCGACTAAGGATTAAGCTGCGGAAGAAAAGGAAAAACGTGTGTGAATCAGCTTTATTACCACTTATTTTTCTTTTTTTATATTATTCGAAAATATTAATTCATGCTGTACATGCTTGCATATCTTTACACAAACCGATCTCCGTGCATGAAGGTAATTTTATATATATATATATGTGTGTGTGTGTGTGTGTGTGTATGTGTGTGTGTGTTTGTGTGTGTGACCCTTGTTAATCGTGAGGTTATTGACCTCATTTTTATTTATTGTATATTATATATGTCTAGTGTCCATTCCCATTGCATACATATATATATATATATATATAGATATATATATATATATATATATATATATATATATACACTATATATATACATATACTTTATTGTCTCAGTTTGTACAAACTTCAAATCCTGTTAACAATTAGCGGGACTCGTCTTTTGCAGGGGACTTTAAATTCACATTTTGAACAACAAAGTAAACTTACGGAAATGTCTGGAACACGTCCGTGTCTCGTACATATTTCAGACGGCCGAAGACGGAACCGGCTTATGACGCAGGTGCTAATAACTTTCATTTGATGACTTATAGCCGCGGGTATTTCGACCTTATCTGCTCGAATGAGTAGCACTTTCATGACGGCCTCGCCTGCATATTTTATCTGGCAGGATTGTCCTTACTAAGTGGTTCAGCGTTACTATCAAATCTGACGTTTACGAATGAGCGGGACGGAGAGAAGCTGGGCCGATAAAAGAATGGAGTGGAGGGCGTATGTATGTAGATTGGAAAGGAAACGGTAATTACGCACTGAACAACCAGTACAGAGAGAGAGAGAGAGAGAGAGAGAGAGAGTTAAACGTCAAAAACCCCGCTGTATAAAAACAGTATTACATTACATTATCCCGTCATTTCTATCAGTAATTTTCTATCCTTTTATATTCAAAATATCACCCATTTTCCACAAGAATTATGCAGCTAACAGGCTCAAGCACAATGATATTAAACTTTCAGGCGATATGCACGTTTCAAGTCTTAAGTCTTTCCTTAGCTAATATTTGTAATATTTTATGCAGGGCTCATCTCCCACGACAGAAATGAGCATTTTAATTTAAAATGACTTTCTGATCATTGGCAATCCTAAGGATTTTCCTAAACAGCTGCTGGGTTATATTGCACGTACTGGGGTGCAGTATCGATTGTCCCATCTAAAGCAGTTATAAGTGATATATATACATACATACATACATACGTACATATATATATTCGTATGTGTATGTACGTATGTATATATATATATATATATATATATATTTATATATATTTGCGGGTATAGAATGGCATAGGGAGATCATAAACAAATGGGAGTGGAAGGACATGTCTGAGCCCTTTGTTCTGCAGTGGACTAGCAACGGCTGATGATGATGATGATGATGATGATGATGATATAATATATATATATATGCATGCTAAAAGTCTGTCTCACGATTAACAAGGGTCTCATGGCATGTTTGTCGAATTCAGCGTCAACTTCAAGCCCAACCAGTTCCTTATTCACAATCATGCTGACGGATAATACCTTTAAAACGGATGATGATCAGTGAATAAAGACGCAAAATCTTTGGGTTGATTTAGTAAAGTTTTACCTGGTCTAAAATCATTAATTTATCAGCTTCCTTTCACATTCCGGTGCCATTATGCTTACATTTAGATTCCTATATCATTATTTCTAAAAAAAAAATTGCAATAATTAAAGTTGGCATTTTCAAAAGAAATAAAAACATACGCTATTTATTTCCAGCTGCGCTATTGTAATATACATCACATGATCTCCTGCTGAGGTTTCCATACAAAAGAAAAAAAATGAACGAAGCTCTACGAGGGATCTTGGATCTTGGCCGCGTCCCGTCAGACAATTTTGAGACATTCCGTATATTTCTCCTGAAAGAAAATATGGCGCCTCTGATCAAACGACAAAGGTGGAATTTGTGTAATGTGGCAGAAACGTGTAAGAACACGAAACCAATTCCCATCCGAGCGTTGGACAACACACACACACACAAAAAAAAAAAAAAAAAAAAAAAAACTTTCCCGTCGATATGAAAAGAAAAAGATGACATACATTTCCATCTTCATTTTTATTCTACTTTACAGACCTATAGAGTCAGCGTCTGAAGTTATGACATTTCCTGTACAGAATTCAACAATCCTTCTATTCGAGGACCTCTGTCACTTACATCAGATATGAACAGACATGAAAATACCAATAAAATTCACCAAAACAGAAAAAGAGAGACATGTTTTGAAGGAGGGGAGATGTTTTGGGGGGGAGGGAAGGGGTCTAGGGAAAGGAGTAGGGCTACAGAGTGTGGGGGGTGATGAAGAGGAATAAGGGGAAAGGTGGGAAAGATGGGGAGGGTAGAATACAGGAGTGGGGGAGAGAGAGGAGGGGTAGGGGTTGAGGGAGTTGAGCTAGAGGGGAGAGGGGAAGGGATGAAATGAGAGGGAGTGGATGATTGTTGAGGGGAAGGGGTGAATGGACAGGGTAGAGAGAGTTGGATATGGACGGGTGGGGATAGAGGGAGGGGGCAGAGAGAGAGAGAGGGGGGAAATGGTGGGAGTAAATGGGTTGGGGATACGGCAATGGGTAGGGGGAAAAGGGGAGAGGGGAAGGTAAAGGGCAGAGGGGGAGGGTAAGGGGGGAAATGCGGAAGGGGAGGGGTGGGGGGGAGTTAGAGGTAAATTTGGGAGAGATATAATGGAACTCTTACCCGGACAGGATATCTAGGTCTTTCCGGCCGGAAGTGTTTGCTTATTCCTATCGCCCAAATACATGCATGCGCGCGGCGCGCAGCGCGCGCGCATGTGTGTGTCCACCCCCCCCTCCCCCCCCCCCCCCACAAACACCCCAAAACATCCATCTATATTACGAAATATAGCGAGCGAATGGTTCCTCTTCATTGCGTTAGTGTGGTAAAACAGTCGACAGGAAATCTAAGTAATCACACGATTAATTGATAAATTAGGACATTATCTATCTGATTTTATATATATATATATATATATATATATATATATATATATATATATATATTATCAATAAATTAATACATAAATATATACATATATAAGAAACAGTTGGCACAAATAAATTCACTTGACTCCCAGAATGTCTTTCCAGTCTTTAGCTAAAACATCATTTGAATGACAAGATATCATCTTAACAGCTTTTCCAGAGCTATAATGATATGGCGAACCGGAGTCCATATATTTATCTCATTCACTTATTCCTTTACAGCTAGCTCGATTCTTTGTCTCGAGGTTAAATAAAAACCGATAAAGCATCATCCTTCAAGCGCCGCGCATCAACTTCAATAAATTCCGCCCTCTGGTGTGTGCCAAGTTGTCACACAACCCGATTGGTGGAAGTTTTTCCGTTTCGACTGTGAAGTGGTCTCCCAGGTAGAATGGCTGATGCTGATGTTTGTTACTCGTGGGTTTGAAAAGAGGCTGCAATATTGCCTTCAAGCGGTTTGTCTCCAAGCGTCGGTCATGTTTATTTATTTGTGCGTTCGTATTACCTCTCCGCTTTGTGTATTTTCACAAATGGGTGTTTCTCTGCGTCAACGCTTCCTCTCACTATCCTGTGAAGTTTTTTTTTTATAGGCACATGCTTAATTGTTTGTATATTTTTATTTTCTTTCCGTTTTGTCTTATTTCACAGATGTGTATTCCATGGTGTCAACGATTGCTCTTATTGACTAATCTGTGCATATAGGGCAATAGAGAATCTCTCTCTCTCTCTCTCTCTCTCTCTCTCTCTCTCTCTCTCTCTCTCTCTCTCTCTCTATATATATATATATATATATATATATATATATATATATATATATATATATATTATATATGTTATGAATATATATATATATATATATATGATTAAAGTTAAATATCTGTAGACTCCTTCATGTCAAATAATTAGGACTGAAAATACAAGCATACACTGTCTTCCATGCATCCTACCCTAACCTGTAATTCTAGGCAATGGACTTTCCAGGTTTCCGTTTCGTCACCTAAAATTAACGAATTCATCAGCGATTTACTTACTGCCTTTGCTCACTTGCATCTGAGGTGACGAAAGCTTTCTAGACGAGATATAAAATATTATACTCTGTTTTTTTTTATCTGTCCATCGGCCTGTGGTGTTTTTGTATGGTAACACTGCGTCCCGGGCTTTGATAGTTACGCTATGTGTAAGTTTTAGGTAAATAAAAGGATATCTGGGTGTTCATTTGTAACTGAAAAGTGTTTTAATAATTTACTGTATGCGAATTACACCGTTAATATTCGAAATAGGATATTATTATAATCGTTGAATGTACGCTGAATGTAACTATCTTAAGCCCGGGACGCAGTGTTACCATACAAAAACACCACAGGCGGATGGACAGATGAAAAAAAACTGAGTATAGTAAAGGCTTATGAGATTGGTGTTGTACTTTATGTTTGAAGAAGTTCAACATTTTCCGCGAGATATTTTTGACTGTGGATCGTGGTAAGTCTATCTGAAGAGTAAAAACAACAAGGCATGATCCGACATCCAGCTAACTCGAGGAGCGTGCTAAAATCTAAGGTCAAATAGCGCGTTGTTTTACCAACGAAAATTAAAATAAGTATGTTATATGTTATTAGAAATAATTGTTCTGTACTATTAAATATGCGTATTAATAATTTTTTTTACATTTTCATTCCTTTCCCATAGAGCTTTTATCAAGAACAACACAAAAACAAAGTAGTTTGTAGGCTTACTCCCCGAGTAAGCGAAAATAGAAGATAATGTATAATTCTGATCTCTGATTGACCTCCCAAATATTCTAAACATGCTTCGAAACACCAATAATCAATCTATCAGACAACTGTCACCTGGTGAGGCCAATTTTTCATGCGCGGACACCCTTTTTCTTATCATTCTTTTATCCTAAAACAAACAGAAAGCATTGAGAAATATTTGTTCTATTTTTCTTCAGCTATAGGATTTACCTCAGGGAAATTTTCATTGTAGTACGTGTACACTGCAGACATTTCAGCTAGATTAGTTCTAAGCAAATCTCTCTAGAATAGTGTAAACAGATGCGAGGGCTTTGTAACTGGAAGGACTCTCATCTCTCGCTAGGAAACTTCTAGTCCAACTAGTAGTGTTTCATTGTACTCGTCATTCTGAGTTCTCTACTAGACTGCTCTAGGTAGATTTGTTCATTAATATCTGTCCCAGCTCGCTAGACTGCTTTCTTCGAGATGCTATCCAGTGATAAATGCATATGGGATGGTGGCCAAACAATGCCCTGTACAGAAATAAGAAAGTTTCCTCGAACTATGGAAACTGTCTTCAAATGAATGCCGGGACAAAGATATGAAAACAAGCTTTATAAAAGAAATAGTTACTGAAAGCTCCTCAGTTTGAAATCACAAGAAAGGAACACAATCTGCGTCAATAAATTAACAACAAAAAGAAAGATATATATAATATATATACTGTGTATGTATACATAATTATATATATGTATATATTTACACACACACACACACACACACACACACACACACATACACACACACAACACATATATATATATATATATATATATATATATATATATATATATATATAAAATATACCTCAAGATCTGAACCTAATAGGACTGTTTTCCTCGTCTAATTCACACTTCATAAACCGTCAAGCAATCTCGATATATTTATTCTATTACCTCACTATTGAGGCTCTAGGGTGAGAAATTTATTCTTGTATATGTATATATAAATATGTATATATATATATGTATATATACATATACTTATAGAAAGTGATGCACTGATCACGAAAACCATACCTTGCAACATACAGATTGCTTAGAGTGAGAATCTAAGCGTCTGCAATAATTGTGAAATTATCCTTTACTTATTCCAGAGTGCAATTGCTTGCAACATGCAAATTCACTCTAACATCCATATATCAGAGAACAAGAGTCAGTTGATGCGTTCTATGATATAAATAGCGGTCTTAGACAAAATTACTCCTCTCTCTCTCTCTCTCTCTCTCTCTCTCTCTCTCTCTCTCTCTCTCTATATATATATATATATATATATATATATATATATATATATATATACATATATATTGTAATGATATATATATAGTATATATATATTATAAAGTATGTATGTGTGTGTATGTATATAAATAGATAGATAGATAGATAGATAGATAGATAGATATATAGATAGATAGACAGATAGATAGATAGATAGATAGATAGATATATGTGTGTGCGTGTAACAACGTACAATAAGAATTATGAATGGGATTTATAAACATTAAGAACGATATACATAAATAAGTCTAAACTTGCTGTTTCAGATACGTATTTTAGCTTTTAATTAGATATCAGAAATTCAAGACAATGCAAAAAGAAATAATTCATATAATAAGCCTTTAGCATCTTGAAGATACTCCCATTACCTTCATGAATTTATCTCTACGTTAAATCCATTGGACAAGAAAACAGCAAAAGACTAGATTAAGAATGTCGAACATAACTGACATTATATACTGAATTGAATATAGAATTTAGGCCGATGGCCAAGCACTGGGACCAGTGAGGTCATTCACCGCTGATACGGAAATTGACGGTAAAAAGTTTAAAAGGTGTGACAGGAGGAAAACCTCAAAGCAGTTGCAATATGAATCAATGGTTAGAAGGGGGTGAAAAGCTAGATGGGAGAAAGAGAATATGAAAGGAGGTACAGCAGAAGGAACGAAAGGGGTTGGAGCTAGGGGCAGATTTGATTGGATTCATATAGATTTTTGGCACCGGGGCAACTAAGGTCATTCAGCACTGACACGGAAATAGACAGTAAAAGGTTTGGAAGGTGTTACAGGAGGAAAACCTCAAAGCAGTTGCGCAATGAAACAATTTTTAGGAGAGGGTGGATAGCAAGATGGAAGAAAGAGAATATGAACGGAGGTTAAGCAAAAGTAATGAAAGTAGTTGCAGCTAGGGGCCGAAGGGACGCTGCAAAGAACCTTAAGTAGTAATGCCTACAGTGTAACGCATGGGGTGCACTGACGGCACTAACCCCTTACGGAGATGGGCATTATATATAATAATATTAATTTTACGTCAAGTTAGTCTTGTATTACATTCCATTCAGTGGCAACTCTGCCTAAAACTCAGCGTAGTCATTCTACTTTAATTTACGAGTACGCTATGGATGATTTATTGATAACATTTTATTCTTGTAGATCATAAATGAAAATACAACATGCACATTTAAACAGCCGGTTCACACACACACACCTGCGTAATTAATTATCTTTAATTAATTATCTTTGTACATTGAAAACGAAAACGAAGGCAGCTTAAGGATGATCAATTTTAAATCCCGTCCGTCACACAATGTTTTGCCAACAGTGCGCCACTTTACTATCAGTACATCGTCGTCCGGGAGCGACCTTTGTTTGTTCGAGGGACACAGAATTTGTAATAGTCATCTCTAATTCATGAGGATAAATAGTATTAACGTCTGATTAGCTCTCTTAATTATTTAGCGTAAGCAGATCATCAGTGAATCTGAACTATAAATGTATGCAAGCCCATTGTCGGCGGGAATTAATTTAAAAAAGTAATTATCATAGCTGCAATTAACCTTCGCGGAATTATTCATTGGCCGATAAACTAGATATTATTATGTAAAAGAACAGGCCATTAATAAAACGCTGAACGTGAGTTAATTTACTATTAGCTTATTAGTTTACTACTATGGCACCTGTGAAATAAGAAGCTGAAACTAATATAAACGGAATTTCAATTCTATTGATTTTTCTCCAGTTCACAGCAAACACGAAGCCACTCTGAAATTTCGCAGCACCTATGACCCTTAATAAAAGCTGTAGAACTCAGTTTTTTACGCCATGCTTTATTGATCCGTTCTGTACAGGTATGAATCTGTAACCGACGACAAATCAGATCTCTCCCATTCGTCAGAGGGCAAAAGGCGTCTGGCACTCTTTTGTTGTGCATGCAACAGAGAATAGCAGAAGTCACGCATGCAAATTATGAACTTCATCAAAGAAAAGTTTAAATTATAGTTCTGATGATGTTAAGAACATCGTAAATTGGCTGCTGTTGTTCTGCGTTTGTTGTGTTTTAGTATTGATTTCAACTCGCTATACTTTACAAAAGCTTGGCAGATAAGTCAATCACGGGGCTGGAAACTCTCAGTCTCTCTCTCGAGAGTTCACATTGGCAAAAGGTATCCTTCAGGAGAGGTGGAACATACACCCTGCCTATGTGAACTCTCGAGAGAGACTGAGAGTTTCCAGTCCTGTGACTGGCTTATCAACAGCCAATCAGGAGAGTCGTAAGGGACGGGCCTAGACATCACATGCACGGTTGATGTGAATCTACTTTAGTTTTTCATTGTAGGTCATCTGACTGGAATATTTTGAGAAGGCTAACAGAGGTAAACAAATCAAATGAAATACACGAAGCGCATAGCTGACAAAAGCAACGGTTGCATTTCTGCCCGCAAGAGGATGAATTTATTTCGAATCGATACCGATTAAACAGACCGTGAATATGTCCGCAATTATATGATCACGAATTTGCGCTGCCACTGTAACTTTATCATGGTCATCAGTGGTATAAGTCCTTACCTCTCTCTCTCTCTCTCTCTCTCTCTCTCTCTCTCTCTCTCTCTCTCTCTCGGTCCATATAAAACTGTAATATACCACTAGCGATTTTTTGCTTTTAGAATTTTTCTGTTTCAAAGTCGAAAGACACTTACGAAGGATTTTGCCGTGGACGGCAATAAGCAGAATCGTTGCTTTTATGAGGAATGTAATGTTGTCTCTAAAAAGAACGTAAATAGCTGCATACTCGTATTTATTTACACGATTTTTATATCGCAGAAGTTAAAGAACTCTGTCTAACTAATTTTCCCTCTGTACACTAATGTTTCTTACGAATCTATGTTCATTTTCTTTGCATCACTAATCCATAGACTTCAGCCATTAGCTCCCCACTTCATAAGCTTTTTATTTAACGTCTTAGCTTTATATTTAACCTCCTTTCCCCTTCCTTTCTTCACCTCTAATTGTCACTTGCCAGTACAGCTGTGGGGTTTCCCCCTAATTCCACCTTTAGATCCTTGTGCGTCATTTCTCTTAAGTTCTGGATCCCTTTACTTAGCTGTCCAACCGCTTCAACACCCTCTTTTCACTCTTCTCAGTGCCCAAGGGCCGGAGGCGCCTTACTGCTTGGCTTGACACCTTGAATTTCATACTTGACACCTTGAATTTCATACTTGACATCTTGAATTTCATAAATATATCAACCTATCTATCAACAAATCCGTAGCTATTCAAGAGGAAACATAACATGAAGTATTCGCTATTCGTTTACCTCGCAAAATAGATATTGAGTCATCATTATATTCAGTATTGATGAACTACACGTATAGGCAGTTTACCCTAAAGGAAGGAAAAGAATAGCTTCATTTACTTTGTTAAAGCTTACATTCGTAGGTGTTTTTGTGTAAAGTAAGTCCGCTTTTATTGCTACCTAAGATTAGGCAATGGGATGCTGTCAGTTATATCATTAAAATTGGACATTTACACTACAGTATTATTATTATTATTATTATTATTATTATTATTATTATTATTATTATTATTATTATTATTATTATTATTATTATTATTATTATTATTATTAACAAAAGAAGAAATGTTTTTTATCATTACCTAAATATTTCCTCACGTATTATCCCAAGGATATACTACAATTATCACACCTTATCTCATCTGTCTATAACTGTACTATATATATAACACCGTATCTCTATCCGTCTATAACTGAACTATAAATATCGTACCGTATCTCACATGTCTATAACTGAACTATATATATAGCACCGTATCTCATCTGTCTATAACAGAACTATATATATCGCTCAGTATCTCATCTGTCTATAACTGATCGATATATATCGCACCGTATCTCATCTGTCTATAACTGAACTAAATATATTGCACAGTATCTCATCTGTCTATAACTGAACTATATATATTGCACAGTATCTCATCTGTCTATAACTGAACTATAATATTCGTACCGTTCTCACTGTCTCTAATGAACTATATATATTGCACAGTATCTCACTGTCTATAAACTAGAACGAGATATATGCACAGTATCTCATCTGTCTATAACTGATCTATATATATCGCACCGTATCTCATCTGTCTATAACTGATCTATATATATCGCACCGTATCTCATCTGTCTATAACTGATCTATATATATCGTACAGTATCTCATCTGTCTATAACTGATCTATATATATCGCACCGTATCTCATCTGTCTATAACTGAACTATATATATCGCACCGTATCTCATCAGTCTATAACTGAACTATATATATATTGCACAGTATCTCATATGTCTATAACTGAACAATATATATCGTACCGTATCTCATCTGTCTATAACTGATCGATATATATCGTACCGTATATTATCTGCCTATAACTGAGCTATATATATTGTACCGATACTCATCTGTCTTTAACTGAACCATACCATATATATATATATATATATATATATATATATATATATATATATATATATATATATATATATATCGCACCGTATCTCATCTGTCTATAACTGAGCTATATACATCGCACCATATCTCATCTTTCCATAACTGAACTATATATATATATATATATATATATATATATAATATATATATATATATATAAATAGAGGGATCCCCAGTAATATCCTTGTTATCTAGATATAATATGTATACAAAGCTTAAAGCTTTCGTCCATCCTCCTGTGGACTGATCACTAAGCTTAGTGATCAAAGTCCACAGGAGGATGGACGAAAGCTTTAAGCTTTGTATAAAAACATATTATATCTAGATAAACAAGGATTACTGTGATCCCTCTATTTATTTCTTAGAAGCACAATACATGTTTTTATATTGCATATCTATATATATATATATAATATATATAAGATATATATATATATATATATATATATATATATATATATATCGTACGTAGCTCATCTGTGTATCTGTTTATGGATGAAGGACCAACATATCACTCCAGCTCATTCCCCTCCACGCAAACAATAATACCTCAAGCAGCGCATCAGGGCCAATACTCAAAACTTAAAACAAAAATGGATGAAAAATGCCTTCAGATCGAGGGTACTCACGATATCCTCTTGACTTTTACACAACTCTTTCAGAAAAACTTAATGCATATCGTCTACGAACCTCTTCTCGTATATAATACTCTTCAGAAACGAGAGAGAGAAAAAAAACGAAAAATCCTACGTAGTACGTGGCTGAGAAGATGGACTGAAACTAGAGCACACAGATGTCTGACTTTATCGACAATGATTCCTTTATCTATTTATTTATTTTTGCTAAGAAACTCCGTCTGCGATAGCTAGCGTAGTTGTGCATGAACGTCCATGCAAATGTAGACTTCTATTTTGCCGACTGCCGGCCTATTACAGATCTACGATCGTGAGAAGCTTGGACTTGAGTTCAGTTGAGTTCAATATAGAATTTAGGCCAAAGGCCAAGCACTGGGACCTATAAGGTCATTCAGCGCTGAAATGGAAAGTGACAGTAAAAGATTGGAAAGGTGTAACAGAAGGAAAACCTCGTAATTGCACTATGAATCGAGTGTTAGGAGAGGGTGGAAAGTACGACGGAAGAAAGAGAATATGAAAGGAGGCAGAGTAAAAGAAACGAAAGTGGTTGCAGCTAGGGGCCGTTGGCACGCTGGAAAGAACCGTAAGTAATGCATACAGTGAACCGCATGAGGTCTACTGACAGCACTACTAACCCCTACAGGAGTGAGAAACTTAGAATGAGAGGGATAAACATATGGAAAGAAAGGGAAATTAGTGGTAAGAACATTGCTAATCACACTTCGGGGAAATAGTTATATAACGATAAAGTTATATTGTAGACTTCACATCAGCGCCAGTTTCCAAAATTTTGAGGGAGGCAAATCATTCGAGATAAAAAAAAAACTGGAACACAGAGGAAGAAAACAAAAAGTGCAGCATGTTAACTTCACTATCTTAGAGAGAGAGAGAGAGAGAGAGAGAGAGAGAGAGAGAATAAGGAATTACGCTGAATGATTCATGGAGGACATACGTAAAGTCACTCGTTCTCCTCACCCACTGCCAAAAGCAAATATGAAAGCAACTGCTCCAACGCCCCGAAGAGTAAAGTATAAACACTGAATATTAAAACGTGGAGACATTTCACTTCGTTGTTTGACGAGATTCCTTTCAGACGAAGCTTCGTCCGAACTTCCGCCGATGACTGGAACCACGAATAAAACGTAAACGAGAACATAAATCAAATTTTGATATGTTTGTTTCATCTTGTAATTGACCATACCAAAAAAAACTTACCATCTTTATCATTGAAAATAAACAAATTATAATATGAAAATGTTTCAAACTTTGATACCTTCTTAGTGTGGCAACATGGATAAACGATTGAATTCAAGTTTACAGGCTGTTTTGCGAACAAGAGACCGTGCTGGAATAAGACCAGACTGATCCAAAAAGAATGGACGACCATATTAAAAGGATAGATCGATTAGAATTAGCTCTATAGAAAATTAGCTTTAAGTGTTATTTTGGTTACTCAGCAACGGGACCAACGGCTTTACGTGACTTCCGAACCACGTCGAGAGTGAACTTCTATCACCTGAAATACACATCGATGACGTCTCAGTGGAATGCCCGAGAATTGAACTCGCGGCCGCGGAGCTTCGTACATTGTTGTAGGAAATTCTTACTATACTGAGGAGGACAACAACAAAAATAGGTTGTTTGTAACAGTGTAGATCGATCTATGTATTTGCACCTGCCATATCCAAGCAAACTCCTCAAATAAAAGAGGCACCAAAAGCAATGAAGAGAAATTTCATCTCAAAATAGGCAATAACAAGACAAAACAAAATTCATACTTTGCAACGCGCGCAAAAAAAAAAAAAAAAAAAAAAAAAAAAACCTACGAAATTTCAAAATTTCCCTTCACGTTCTGTTTCGAATCGAATTGAATATAGAATTTAGGCCAAAGGCCAAGCTCAGGGACCTATAAGGTCGTTCAAACGTAAATTGACCATAAAAAGTTTGAGAGGTGCAACAGGAGGAAAACCTCAATGCAGTTGTACTATGAATCAACTGTTGGGAGAGGGTGGAAATTAAGATGGAAGAAAGAGAACATGAAAAGAGGTACAGTAAATAGAACGAAAGGGGTTTGCAGCTAGGGGCCGAAGGCACGCTGCAAAGAACCTTAAGTAATGCCAACAGTGCACCGCATGAGGTGCTAACTGCCGCTCCCTCTTTGAAGGGCGCCGTGTTCGGCTAAACATTCGCCTAGTCCCTTGGTCGCTACAAGTATGATGCCCATCAGTCCACCCACCAGTTGAGGTCAAGAAAAAGGGCATAGAGCTAGCAACCCCATCCTCCTCAGGAAAGTTGTACTTTTTTGTAGCTACATCATCAAAATCATATATACAAGATAGTCAAAATAATGACTGAAGTAAAAAAAAAATTGGACGCATGATAAAAATGAAAGAAAATGAATCAAAGGACACTGTTCGAAAGGGAAGAAGAGGAAGATGGAGAAGGCTGACTTGAAACTGCGACCCCATATTGAAATGGGAAAAGCTGAAGGCAAAGAAGAAGTTCTAAAGGGAAGAAGAAAATTTAGCGAGAAAGATTAATGAGCAAATGACTCCCCTAAGATAATTATGCAAATGGAAGTATGGTGTCGCAAGAGAAAATACTCCTGCGTCGATGGAGTTATGTATTTTGAAGAGTTTCTGAATGTGGAGCACAAAAAGGGATTAGATCTGGAAGAAGTCATTGTTGATCTGAGAATATTTGGGTGTCAAATAACAGCCTGACGAATAGTAAAGAGCAATTCTATGGACTAATGGAATTATACGTCTGATATTGCGTCATAACGATGAAAGTGGGACTGGGATGTGTAGAAATGGAAAAGATTCTAAAGGAATGTGTGAGGAAGAATTGTTCATTTCAATAAGAGCTAAAGTCGCAGAAGTGACTAGGAATTATAGCTTCATAATATTACTTTGTGTACCTGGAAAAGAAAGTGACAACGAGAAGATAGTTCTAACCGAATGTCGGTTAATATAGGGTCATGATGATAAATGGAGTGCAGGAAATATAAAATCGGTATAGGCTCTTGGAACTTAAATGCAACTGATGGTAGTAGAATGAGAGAAGAGACGAACAAACGATAGGTAAAGTAGCAAGGTAGCAGGGAGTGTAAAAGATCCCAGAGCGAATAGGAACGCCTGTGAAAGTCAAAACTGAAATAGATGAAACGATTGCTGAGCTAACTCTCCTCTATTGGAAGTGAAGTGTGGATATAAAAAGCAAATAGTTTGTGAAATACATCTGGGCTTAAAGGATGACACCCATGGAGGTTGAAGCAAATGAAAAATAACCAAACTAATTTTGAGGTTTGAAAGGATGGAGGAAAGGATGATAGAAAATGCTGACTAGATGCAGGTATTAGAAGAAAAGAGGCTTAATATATTAAAAGTAAAATAGAAAGTGCGTTCGTGTTGCGGGATGAGATGGTCCTGACGTTTCCATCTGTTGACTCTCTCTCTCTCTCTAAATATATACTAATATATATATATATATATATATATATATATTATATATATATATAACTATACATATACATATATGAATTATATATATGTGTGTGTGTGTGTATATATGTGTGTGTGGTGTTGTTGGAGGTGTGTGGTATGTGTGGGTATGTCTATATATAAATAATTATATTGTATATACCACCACCAACCTAAACATCTGTAAAATACCTTGACACGAAGTAAGCCTCTCTCTCTCTCTCTCTCTCTCTCTCTCTCTCTCTCTCTCTCTCTCTCTCTCTCCATAACAGGTCGCTGGGCAAAGAACACAGGAACGGTCTCAGTGTTTACTCTCAGCCCACGGAACCGTCGCGTTGATTCTGTCTGCATTTTTTATAGGGCGTAATAGCTTATGCTTGTTCAACTAACACAGTCAAAAATGAATGGACTGTGATTTGAACAGCGATGCGTCCATCTTGGAGGCGAACTTCCCTAGAGGGGATGATAGTCTCAAAGGCTGTGAATTTTTGTTTTCTTTGATTTATTTTATGCTGTTTTTTTTTTTTTTTTACTTTTATGTGACGTTTCCTCTGAAATGAGATTTCTTCTTTACTCGACAGGGCTCTAGTGAGGAAGAGGGTGGAGGTATTTCGTTATTAGAGCGTTTAGTTGTTGATGTTCATATATCTGTATTTACGTTAAGATTTCCAATTCACAACATAATTATCATTCGCGCCTCCTTTTTAGACTTTGTGAAGAGACTCGGTAATATTATATCAGTGTTTTTAACATTACACACGAAACGACTCCAATTTCGTTTTTCGCACTTTCGTTTGTAAACAAATAAGACCATGCTTTAAAGTATGTCCGTACCGTGCATACTGCATAGGCCTAATCGAAGCTTATGTTTTTAAAGGAGAATCGCACAATAAGAAAAATGAATAGGAGACTATGGGAAACTTAGCTCAGTGTAAATGAATCATTAATACTACGAGCATTTAAATATGTTTATGGAGAAAACTAAAGCGGTTTTAGTCTCAAGAGGAATCCGTCATTGACAAATGAATGTCATTTTTTTTGAGGGATTATGGTAGGGCGTAGTCGGACAGGAGGAAAGGGGAGGGGTTTTAGGGGGGTTGGGGTTAGCGAGAGGGAGGGGGAGAGGGAGCGTATGACATCTCACATCCCAAAGTGCACAAAAAGGTGGAGATGTGTCAATCTTCCGCTATTAGGTACCCGAGACACTTTCCATCCAATATTGACGAATGAATTTCCTCTTGAATATTCTGCTTCCACTCTTTCGTTCTAGAGTATGCAGACAACCGACTCAGCCTAACAATGTTGGTACTTTCTAGTGTGAATCACGATGTAGATACAGTTAAAATGCTGTGAGCGACGAGAAATGACAGCTGTAAAATCACAATCTTTATCCTATGCATTCAGAAACGTGAACTTACTTATGTGAAAAAGTAAAATGCAAGTGATAAAACTGAAGGGATAAAATAGAGCAATAATTTCTTCTAAACCTACGCTGGTTTCGTTTTTAACATTCTCTTGTCATGTCGTGTATTTGCTTGTTTATGAGCTACACTACCGGTCATTCAGGTCACTGAGTTCACGAAGGCCTGAGAGCCGATAAGGTAAACATCCTTAAAACTCACATGAGGATGCTTAAAGAGGTTTCCTCTGAAGAGGTCGTAATTCAACCTCCCCTTAAAATAAAGTAATTTTCGCCAAAGAGGCAAGTATACTTTATCGTAGGGAAATTCTTTTAGAAGTTACTCATAAAGAAGTAAGGCGTTCGAGTTTTTATTTTTTTTTATTTTTTTTTAAGCAATACTTTTGCAATGCGTTTTAGCGTTCTTAAAAGTTGCAAATCCATTCAACAACCTAAAGTATGTATCACGGAATATAAATTAGTGTCAAGAGTAAAGAACTTGAAGATTTCTTTTCTATCATCCACAAAGAGGGGAAAATAT
>NC_087205.1:102248412-102250912 GCF_015104395.2 Macrobrachium nipponense | reverse complement strand
TTGCGAAGGGAACAATGGAAAGAAATCTTTTTCCTTTTCTTTTTTTCTTTCTTTCTTTTCCCGGGGTTCGGGACAATTGTCATAAGAGACGGTAATGCTCTTGTGCTGGACATGTGATGCTTTGACTCTGACCTGGGCTTAATGCTGGACAATAATAGAATTTTACAATGAATTCAAACATCTATTTTTTGTTTTTTTTTGTTTCTCGTTTATTCTTTCGAACGAATGGGCGGACGCTACTGTTCACCGGTCTGGGAAAAAAGAAAAAATAGGTTTCGACGATAAAACGTTCTTATGCCGTAAAAGAGAGAGAGAGAGAGAGAGAGAGAGAGAGAGAGAGAGAGAGAGAGAGAGCATTTTTAGGGACGAAATATCAGAGGTAATTTTGAGCACACAGCATATTTTATCGCCGGAACATTCGCCTGGCCTTCAATAACAGGGCAACTTTTTGAAAAAACTTCCCTTTCTTTTCTTTTTTTTTTACCTCGCAAATATCACCGGTAGGTACAGTACGAAGGAGGAGGAGGAGGAGGAGGAGGAGGACAAAGAAGTACAAGTTCCTCCCTCGCCCGGATTTTTCCAATTTCCGCGAAATTCAAACTCGCCGAATAGAAATGTCAGCTGGAAAATCGAGCATCATTTTCCTTCCTGTGTGTCCGCGTTTATATTTGTCTCTCCTTGTCTCTCTAGCATGCATACCCCACCCCCCTTCTCTCTTCTCTCTCTCTCTCTCTCTCTATGTCTCCCTGTCAGCGTACATATATACGCCATGGTTCATTTAATCCTTTAATGTGGCGTGTTACCCACTGACTGACAGACGGTGTAATAGATACATGGGGCGCTACTCCACCCTATACAGCCTTCAAACCCTCACCCTCCCCCACCCCCTTCTAACCCCATCCCCATAACCCTCCCCCCCCCCATACCTCCCCAGGTCCGAGTCTTTTTACATAGTCCTTTCCCAGTTCGTCCCTTTCTTTTCTTTACCTCTCTCTCTCTCTCTCTCTCTCTCTCTCTCTCTCTCTCTCTCTCTCTCTCTCCCCTTCTTGGTGCATGTTCATAAAGAGGTCTGAGCTTATCATTTCATCTCGTTAAACTGATCAATGATACTCAGCATTCGCTGTTTATAATAGTATTATGTTATTGTTGATTGCGTCACTCTTACGAGGCTCTCTGCGCAAAATCCAGATCACGATTAGCAATGCAAACAACATTGTTTTAAAGATGACGTTTCTCTGAGCAAATCTTTTGGCGACGTCGTAATTATTGTGGGCTTTTTCGTTACAGTTCACAGCAAAAAAGAAAAAAAAATTGCAAAAAAATAAAGTAAATCCAGTAAGGAAAACGATAAATCAGTCTGCAATATTATTCGTAATAAATAAGATGTTTAGCTTTAACATTACGACCGAGTCGAAAAATGAATACTTCGGTGCAAATCGTCCCAAATAAAGGGCCGTCAAAATTGGAAGCGGCTGAGGAAAACCACTGATAAAATCTTCAGTGACAAAGTGTTATAAAATTCAGTTTTATAAAGAATTGCAAAAAATGGGAAGCATTGAATTATAGTAAAAATATTGTTAGATGATATCTGTGATTTTTCCCCCAATACATATATTGCGTATACGTAAAATCAAGCAAATAGACATTATATGCGCACACATGTGCATGTTTGTGTATGTATGTGTAAGTGTGTTTAAACGCATGTGCATTTAAACATGAAAACAAACAGATGATATCTGCGAGTTTTCCCCCGATACATATTGTGTGCATACGTAAAATCAACCAAGTAGACACATTATATGCACATACACGTGCATGTGTGTGTGTATGTATGTATGTATATGTGTGTGTGTTTAAAGGCGCGTGCATATACATGAAAACAAACAGCTTGCCTCACTGGACGTTCCCCCCCCACCCTAACGCAACAATAATCTTCGATTAGAAGATAATACCCTCTCGCTTGTACGAGAGAGATTTTTGAGTGCATACCAAATGTCACCACCACCGCCCTCGTCCTTCCCGCCGACCATAAAGGTCATTATTGCTGAAGGCAGAGGAGAACTGACCCTTATTTAAATTATTTACGCGTTGCTCTTTCTCCGTATCGCATATTATTTCATATTTATTTATTCCCTCGAGCTTAGAAGTATAGTACTCTTCTCAGCCCTCCGACGAACGGTGTCGTAAATATGCCGATAAATGCGAAGCGATAAATAGTTTGATTTGCGTGTCCGCGTGCGCGCGACAGTTGGCCACCTCCTTTAATACGACATAAAATTGTCTCATCTCGTATGAAAGACATGTGCGCTCGTCATCTGATATGTGATTAATCCAAGGCAGCGAGGTGCCGGTTATTACTGGGGTGACTTATACTCTTTAGTTAACCGCGGTGATTTAACGCTGTATTGCATCGATTGTTTTTGCGGGAATTATTTCGTGGGTAGATGAGAATTATTCAGAGACGAGAATGTGGTCATTTTAAGTAAGGGAGCAGCTAAGC
>NC_087205.1:102228412-102245912 GCF_015104395.2 Macrobrachium nipponense | reverse complement strand
ATGAACGCACCTGATTGACGCTTGCCAACCTAGAGTTGCATCGTATCGGTAACCGAGTCAATAAATAAGGAGCAACTCCGTTCAATAAGTGGGTTAAACATATAGCCTAAATACAGACATGCAAGACCCATACAAGGCAGAGACTCTTAAATGACCAGTTCGGAGATATATAAAGCTCAACCTTCAATAAACGGGAAATAATTGCCTGGGTCCTTCTCTCTTTCCCTCCTCCTCCTCCTCTTACCTCCTCCTGCAGAAGGGGAAAAATGTCAATGGCCTAACAATGGAGTAACGTGAGAAAGTGCAACTTCGACCTGTCATGTCGAGTTTAATGATAAATAACATCGGTAATAGCAGATCAAGGGTGAAAAAGACGGGGACACGAGGTAGGGGGAGGGGGAGGAGGGGGTGAGAAGGACTGGTGTCCTTTGGGGGGTAGATGGGGAAGTGAGGGGAAGCCGAGGCGGGCATGACACGTGCCGATGAATGCCCCCTCTTCTCCTCTTGAGAGGGGAAAGCAGAGCGAGTGGAATTGCTGAAGTTTGGTACATGCGATGTTGGCCAGAGGGCGCCTCTGCTGTTGTATTAATTATGATCTTGGGTCATTTATAGAACAATATATAGCCCTTCAACATGAGACACCAAGAAAGGTATATATGGATGGATCTTGTATCTTTCATTATGTATGTATTTATATATATTAATGCAAGCGTGCTTGTTCCATAATTTTTCAAGTTCAAAATGTTTTCATTCTTTCGTGAATGGTAATGAAAACGAAATACTACTATTGGGTAAATTGCAAAAAATTAAAAATGCTAATCATTATACAAAAATGCATATGCACACACCACAGATGAATATATATATATATATATATATCATATATATATATATATATATTGTATATATTTAGTAACAAACCTTCGACCTCAGCATCATTTCGTAAGAACAATGAACAAGAATATCACGAGCGACAGCAACCAGGCTATGAATCCGTCCTACTTCAATTTAACAACTCTGGCACCGCGGAATTAGGTTAATGTACGGAACAGGATTAACGAGGGAATTATATTAACGACGCGTTACCTTTCTTTTCCACGGAAGAACGGTGTTTTAGTCTGCCGTTCCAGGTGTCTATAAACATGGCTTTTTGTTTATTTGTATGGTGTATTGACGTTGCATGATACCGGTGGTTATTCAGCAACGGGACCAACGGCTTGACGTGACTTCCGAACCACGTCGCGAGTGAACCTCTATCACCAGAAATACACATCTCTCACTCCTCAATGGAATGCCCGAGAATCGAACTCGCGGCCACCGAGTTGGCACGCCAACACCATACCGACCACACCACTGAAGCGCTAAAACATGGCTTTTGCTATACCTGAAACTTAGTTGTTGTTCTTGTTATGAATTAGAACAAAGAATTTAGGCCAAAGGCCATGCGCAGGGACCTATGAGGTCATTCAGTGATGAAAGGGAAATTCACGTTAAGAAGGTTCGAAAGGAAAACATCGCCATTGCATCATGAAACAATTTTTAGGAAAAGGTGGAAGGTATGATGGAGGAAAGAGAATATGAACGGAGCTACAGTAAAAGGAATGGAAGGGGTTGCAGCTTTAGGGGGCCCGAAGGGAAGCTACATAGAACTTCAAGTAATGCCAACGGTGCACCACGAGAGGTGCACTGACGGCACTACCCACCCAACCCCCCGACCCCCAACAGGTATCTTTATGAATTACAAGTTTCATCTGTTAAATCTTGTGCCCTTGAGTGAATTTATTTAATATTTTATCTACAGATGTACAGTATCTTAAGACTCGTTTCTACAGGTTTTCTGATGATTTCGATGTAGTTTTTCGACGGAGAAATGCCCATTTCCGTCTGGCAATCTTAGCTTTCTGAACGGGGCATCATGATCGATCTTGCATTACAAGAAATACTGTTTTTCTGTTGGCTGATTAGCAGATATGACTGTTTCTTGTAACCGTTGCATTCTTCAATTCTTCTTTTTATATGTCATGCCTCTCGTAGCTGTTTCGTCCTCGTGACTAAGAAAGAGAGAGAGAGAGAGAGAGAGAGAGAGAGAGAGAGAGAGAGAGAGATTACTTCAAGAAACCTTTTTAAATAATTATCTTTACAGTTACAAGAGGTAAATACCCTTTTTCTGTGAAGGACTTTATAAAGAACTTATGGAATCGGGTATAAAAACAGGAAGCTTTGAAAGCGAAACTCTTAAAAAAAAAAAAAAAGTTTTGAAAGGCTAATGAAAATTAAAAAGAGAATCTATTCGATGCGAGGACAATTGATTTTCTCTGTGTTTTTGTCTTTTTTTTTTTGTTAAGCCGCAGCAAGATGACTGACATTTTATACCGTAGAGACGTTTTTGATTCGGATGCGAACGCAAAACAGTCTACCTCGCGCCATTTTTTTAGGCTTGCAAGCACCAGCTCGGCGTCTGATGATGAGAAATCCTGAAGTGTACTTTTTTTTTTTTTTTTTTTTTTTTTTTTTTTTGTTTTTTTTTTTTTTTTTTTTTTCTTTTTTTTTTTTAGGTTTGTGTATTTTTCTTTTGACTTTCGTTTTCATTTTTCCAGGACAATTTCTTGCCCTGCCTGTTGAAATGGTTTGCTTTCTAAGCGCAATACTAGTTACTTTAGAAAAACATACTTAGAACTTATTACACTTTCTTCCTTAATCACGCATAATTTGCGTAGTACGTCTTCATTCTGCCAGTTTCATATTATTATATATATATATATATATATATATAATATATATATATATATATATATATAATATATATATATATGTATATATATATATATATATATATATATATATATATATATATATATATATAATATATATAGATAGATATATAGATAGATATTTCACGAATTAGACATATCTTTCTTTTTTCTCAGTCATCCAATAAAACAAGAATAAAAAAAATTTTTTTGGTAACACTCCACTTACGAGTAAAATGTATAAAACCCACAGTATTTGCAAAATCAACTCCACAAAACCAGAGCCTGGGTATAAACCACAAAGAAAAAACAAAGTATTTGTGTAAATCAATGAAAAACAATTGTATTCACTGATATTCAATAATATAGAATAATATTAAATGTCGATTAACTCTAAACCTAGAATACCGATCAAACTGAGTAACGCAATAACTATACCATGCTCTCTCTCTCTCTCTCTCTCTCTCTCTCTCTCTCTCTCTCTCTCTCAGTCATATATCGCTATCTCTCTTCATCGACCTCCCTGTGACGGGATTTTAGCTCAAAACGTCAAAAGCTTTTGAAGGTCTTGCAACATTCTTTAAATGCAACGCCACGCAAATACTGCTGACCACAGCACTCTCCGATTTCGCCGATATAGCTTTTAGCATTTTGGCGAAGAGTAAAGGCGTAGTGGGAAGGGGAGGTGGGTAGTGGGGGAGGTGGTGAAGTGGGAGGGGAACTGGTGAAAGGGGAAAGGTGCATGGGTGGGAGGTGGCAGTTGAATCGAGGGCCTATATACTGCTTGCAACGACATAACGGCCAAACCTTTCCGCAATTTATTACGCCCCATTTTCTTATTCCGCCCCCTCCTCTCCCTCCCACCCCCCAACACCCTTCCCGCCCCCCCCTCCCCACCCCGACCTCCGCTTTGCAACTTTGCAATCGTTTACGTTCGTTATTTCGCTCATCATTTTTGCAACATCTGTAAAATGTGTGGGATTTACTTTCTGTCAAAATTGCTTAGGGTGTTTGGGCTCAACAAACACCGATGCGTGCAAGCATGTTTTGCTTTTTTCCCTCCGCAAACCCGCCCCCCTCCACCCCCCCCCCCCCTTCGATAATTTTAATTTGCCGATGCTACAGTGATATCTGAGTGCCCGGTACATATGCATATAGAGATTCATGCGCAAATAGGCATGCACGTATTGGATATGCAATTATATCAACGCATGTATACGGAGCTCATATATATTTTTTTTTTACAACTGCAGGATTTGTGAATCTATGGCTGCAGATACCTTTTCATCTGTTTCCTTTAGAGAGAGAGAGAGAGAGAGAGAGAGAGGAGAGAGAAGAAGAGAGAGAGAGAGAGAGAGAGAATCGCCCAGGATAGCTAAAACGTAGGTTTATGTGTTTGCATTTCGTTGACAAAATACCCTCGAGTGAATGAAATGTCTGAACTCTTTCGTTACAGATTCTGGGGATATCTGTGGAGAATCCGTTTCTCTTTCCCTGTGGGAGGCAGAGAGAGGTCGCACATTTCACGGAAAGATGTCAAACTTTATACAACGTAAAAGAATATTATAGTACAAAGGACAACTACTTCTAGAATACCTTGAGCCTAGACAATGCTAATCATTCTTTTTCTAAACAACTTTACGCTTTAACATTCTTCCTTATCATATCAGTGAGATATAAAAGTTACTTTCGACGAAAAGCTCACCCAGACAATATCCACTCCAGGCAAAACCGAAGCAAATAGTAGGTGATAGTCCATGTGGAACCATATTCGCAAAGACAGCGGGACAAATACAAATTTAGGATTTCACTTGTTTTTGCTGTGATATTTGTGGGCTAAACTTACAACCAAGTTACCCATTTTTTTTTTTTTTGCAGGATAGAAGGTCAAAAAACCATAATAATATTTCTTGAACTCGCAGTCTGTAAAGACTAGAATATATCCCAGACTCAGAAATCACTCTCTGGTTATAAATTATCATATCCGTTTGATACATTAAAATGATACGACTGAGGTAATAAAAAATAATGACATCAATTACAGTTACATCATCAGCTACAGATGAGGTCACAATCACTCACCAGGTCAATCCGTTGCTAATTTTAGGTCGGCAAAGCCTAAGTCTGATATCATACAGATATTGTTGTGGATGTCTTTTGTGGGGTATTATCAATATACTTCTCTCTGGTATGGTTCCATGCGTCAATTGACGTAAACCTTCCAGCATTGAATTTTTCCTGGAAAAATTCAGGACTTTAATCAACGTTAACTCATTTACTTCTATACTTAGGAGGTTTGGTAACCTCTACTGCTACTGCTCTTACTACTAACGTCAATAATAATAATAATAATATAATAATAATAATAATAATATAATAATAATAATTGAAAAGAAACCCACAAATTCAATTTGTAACTTGTTTACTTCTAAGTAGTTTACATTAAGTTTACTCCACACTCGAGTACTTTCAGGGCCCTTCTGTTGGCCCATTTCTCAAGAGATGTTTTGGGATGTTTAGCCTGGGTCAAGGCCCAGCAGTCTTCTGGAACTTCTTCTCGTTGTGCTGTCATTTATGCGATGGCTGTTCTGGTTTTCTTGAGAGTTGCCAATCCCTCTTGTCGCTCTGATATCCTGAGCTGATGGTCAATGGGATTCACCCTTGTGGTAAGGGTGTGGTCACCGAAAGTCTGTTGGGCAGGAAAACCTAATCTCCAGGTCGCAGGTCAATCTTAGCTTCTTTTAATATCAAAGCTCGGCTTATGGGATCTTCTGAGGTAAAAACCTTTGTTTCCTTCAATTACTTTGATCTCTCTGATAAGCGCACCTTCTACTACCCTCCTGTGACTAATTTTGTTTGCTTTTTTTGTATAAATAAGGCCTACTGTTTTTGAAATCCCATCCTATGGTCATTTTCCCAACAATGTCTAGCTATAGCACTCCCCTGAGAGTTAAGCTGTACTGCCCTTCTATGTTCTTGGACTCTAGTCCTTATTCCCCTACCTGATTCCCCCACATATCTGTCTCCACAATTATTGCAATTGATTATGTATACCCCCGCTACATCATCTGTATTACTGTCTTCTCCTTCCAATTTATTTTTACATACTTTTGTTTTTAAAGTATTATCAAATGTATATACAAATTTATATTGACTTTCTTTCATTTTGAAGTGATTTGTTCCAATTTTTAGGCATAAAAGGGAGGGCAACTATTTTCTTGTTTTCTTTATTCCATGTACTCTCTACATTCGCTCTGTTAAAATATTTTTCTAGCTTTGTTGAGTGCCCTTTTTTCTGAAGCCATTCCGGGTATGCTAATGCATCGAAGCTTTTATCGATGTAATTTATTTCTTGCTCTATCTTACAAGGGTCACACGTTCTCATTGCCCTAAGAAATAAACCTGTTAGAACCCCTATTTTTATATCATGACTATGAAAAGAGAAGAAATGAATATATGAGTTTGTATGTGTGGGCTTTCTATATGTGCTGAATTCATATCCTTTTTCTTTTCTTTCTATGAGTATGTCTAAAAAGGGCAGTTTCAGGTTATTGTTACTTTTCTCTAAAGTGAACTGGATATTGTTATCAAACTTATTGAGCTCATCTAGAAAAGTTTTCTATTTATTTCCATCCCCTTGCAGAATAGCAAAAATATCATCCACGTATCTCCACCATCCTTGCAGTTTTAAGTTAGGGACATTCACATTAGGAACTAGATTAAGTTTCGAAATATTCCATATAGATGTTAGCGAGTATAGGTGATAATGAGGACCCCATAGCTACTCCATATTTTTGTTTGTAAACATGTCCCTCAAACGTGAATAAGTATCACTGACACACAATTTGATCAACTCAAGGAAGACGCCTATTTTCGATGTTTGGATTGAAAATACCCTCATTATGGTTAGTCTGTAGGAATTCTAATACTTTATCTAAGGGGACATTGGTTGAATAATGCTACTACATCAAAACTAACCATGTGTCCCTTTATATTCTTTTTCTTAACTTTGTCTATGAAATCTACTGAATGTTTAATATGGGATTCTGAAAATATACCTAAGTATATTCCTAGTTCTCCAGCTAACCACACAGCTAAGTTTTGTTAGAGATTTCCTACTAGAAACAATAGGGCGTAGTGGGCAGCCCTCCTTGTGTATTTTGGGGCTGCCATATATATATGCAAGTTCAGGTAATTTACTTGAGAATAATTAATTAGTGCATAGCATGTCCCTTCCATTACCTAGTCACTGATATTTTCTTCATTCAGCACATTAAAGGTATTCTGAAGCTTTTGGATTGTTGGAGGATTCTCTATTTTAGCATAAGTAGTTTCATCATCTAGTAGCCTGTACATTTTAACCCTATATTCTGAGCTATTCATGATGACAATACTACCCCCTTTGTCAGCTTTCATAATTCTAATATCTTTGTAGCTTTTTAATCCCTTCAGAGCGATACTAAATCTCCTTGGCAAGATATCTCCAAGTTTGCTTTCATTACTTCCTATCATCACTCCTCTGAGAAAAGGAGCTAAATCATTGTGATGTTCGACATTAAGGTAGTTAATCTTGCTGGTTGAATTCTATGTTAATATTGTTTGTAGTCCTGCACAAAAATTAATCCTAGCCCTAGTGCTGCTGTTTCATCCCTAGTCAATAATCTACTTGAGATATTCTTTATATTATCCATATTTGCTAAATTTTATCCCAAACCGAGTTTACTAATAACTCTCCAACTTTATTTTTAATGTTGACCATGTTACGATTTGTATCAAAGTTTACTCTACTGTTGACCTGCCCAACAAACTTTTTTGTACCACTCACCCCTTATGGTCTCTTGAAGTTTGTTTTGTGTACTCCTTACACCAGCAAAATGCAGCTTCTTTCTTCTCCCTAAGCTCTTGCAACTGATCCTTGATGTATCCTTCTTGAAAACTGCTGAATGCTTCTCCACTCCAGGGTCTTCTTCAATCCTCCGCCATATGTTTTTGGACACACTTTGTTCTTCAAACATTCACTTATAAACCAGATCTTCGTTTCATGGCTTTGGCTTTGTAAAGTTGTGTTTCATATCTTCTTGCATAATGAACAGCTTGAGTTCCAGCGACTTTCATACAGTTGTTTGAAATGTACTTCTGTTGTAATGTTGCTGTGGGTACATGATGAACCAAACAAAAACTTCTTTCAGTTTTCTTCTGACGATTGAACAAAAAGAAACCCACAAATTCAATTTGTAACTTGTTTACTTCTAAGTATTTTACATTAAGTTTTTACTCCACACTCGAGTACTTTCAGCCCTTCTGTGGCCCATTCTCAAGAGATGTTTGGGATGTTTAGTCCTGGGTCAAGGCCCAAGCAGCAGTCTTCTGGAACTTCTTCTCGTTGTGCTGTCATTTATGCGATGGCTGTTCTGGTTTTCTTGAGAGTTGCCAATCCCCTCTTGTCGCTCTGATATCCTGAGCTGATGGTCAATGGGATTCACCCTTGTGGTAAGGGTGTGGTCACCGAAAGTCTGTGGGCAGGAAACCTAATCTCCAGGTCAGCAGGGTCAATCTTAGCTTCTTTTTTAATATCAAAGCTCGGCTTATGGGATCTTCTGAGGTAAAACCTTTGTTTCCTTCAATTACTTTGATCTCTCTGATAAGCGCACCTTCTACTACCCTCCTGTGACTAATTTTGTTGCTTTGTATATAAGCCTACTGTTTTTGAAATCCATCCTATGGTCATTTTCCCAACAATGTCTAGCTATAGCACTCCCCTGAGAGTTTAAGCTGTACTGCCCTTCTATGTTCTTGGACTCTAGTCCTTATTCCCCTACCTGATTCCCCCACATATCGTCTCCACAATTATTGCAATTGATTATGTATACCCCCGCTACATCATCTGTATTACTGTCTTCTCCTTCCAATTTATTTTTACATACTTGTTTTTTAAAGTATTATCAAATGTTATATACAAATTTATATTGATTTCTTTCTTTCATTTTGAAGTGATTTTGTTTCATTTTAGGCATAAAAGGGAGGGCAACTATTTTCTTGTTTCTTATTCCATGTACTCTCTACATTCGCTCTGTAAAATATTTTTCTAGCTTTGTTGAGTGCCCTTTTTCTGAACCATTCCCGGGTATGCTAATGCATCGAAGCTTTTATCGATGTAATTTATTTCTTGCTCTATCTTACAAGGGTCACACGTTCTCATTGCCCTAAGAAATAAACCTGTTAGAACCCCTATTTTTTATATCATGACTATGAAAAGAGAAGAAATGAATATATGAGTTTGTATGTGTGGGCTTTCTATATGTGCTGAATTTCGATATCCTGTTTCTTTTCTTTCTATGAGTATGTCTAAAAAGGGCAAGTTTATTATTGTTACTTTTCTCTAAAGTGAAACTGGATATTGTTATCAAACTTATTGAGCTCATCTAGAAAGTTTCTATTTTATTCCATCCCTTGCAGAATAGCAAAAATATCATCCACGTATCTCCAACCATCCTTGCAGTTTTAAGTTAGGGACATTCACATTAGGAACTAGATTAGTTTCGAAATATTCCATATAGATGTTAGCGAGTATAGGTGATAATGAGGGACCCCATAGCTACTCCATATTTTTTTGTTTGTAAACATGTCCCTTTAATCAGAATGTGAAGAAAAATAATCAGTAGACTAGGTAATGGGTTAAGGACATGCTATGCACTAAATTATTCTCAAGATAAATTACCTGAACTTGCATATATATATGGCAGCCCCAAAATACACAAGGAGGGCTGCCCACTACGCCCTTTTTGTTTCTAGTAGGAAATCTCCTAACAAAAACTTAGCTGTGTGGTTAGCTGGAGGGAACTAGGAATATACTTAGGTATATTTTTCAGAATCCCATATTAAACATTCAGTAGATTTCATAGACAAAGTTAAGAAAAAGAATATAAAGGGACACATGGTTAGTTTTGATGTAGTAGCATTATTCACCAATTGTCCCCCTTAGTATAAAGTATTAAATTCCTACAGACTAAACATAATGAGGGTATTTTCATCCAAACATCGAAATAGGCGTCTCCTTGAGTTGATCAAATTGTGTGTCAGTGATCTTTTTTCACGTTTGAGGGACATGTTTACAAACAAAAATATGGAGTAGCTATGGGTCCTCATTATCACCTATACTCGCTAACATCTATATGGAATATTTCGAAACTAATCTAGTTCCATAATGTGATGTCCCAAATAACTTAAAACTTGCAAGGATGGTGGAGATACGTGGATGATATTTTTGCTATTCTGCAAGGGGATGGAAATAAAAATAGAAACTTTTTCTAGATGAGCTCAATAAGTTTTGATAACAATATCCAGTTCACTTTAGAGAAAATAACAATACTAACTGCCCTTTTTAGACATACTCATAGAAAGAAAAGAAACAGGATATGAATTCAGCACATATAGAAAGCCCACACACATACAAACTCTATATTCATTTCTTCTCTTTTCATAGTCATGATATAAAAATAGGGGTTCTAACAGGTTTATTTCTTAGGGCAATGAGAACGTGTGACCCTTGTAAGATAGAGCAAGAAATAAATTACATCGATAAAAGCTTCGAGCATTAGCATACCGGAATGGTTCAGAAAAAGGGCACTCAACAAAGCTAGAAAAATATTTTACAGAGCGAATGTAGAGAGTACATGGAATAAAGAAAACAAGAAAATAGTTGCCCTCCCTTTTATGCCTAAAATGAAACAAAATCACTTCAAAATGAAAGAAAGTCAATATAAATTTGTATATACATTTGATAATACTTTAAAAAACAAAGTATGTAAAAATAAATTGGAAGGAGAAGACAGTAATACAGATGATGTAGCGGGGGTATACATAATCAATTGCAAATAATTGTGGAGACAGATATGTGGGGGGAATCAGGTAGGGGAATAAGGACTAGAGTCAAGAACATAGAACGGGCAGTACAGCTTAACTCTCAGGGGAGTGCTATAGCTAGACATTGTTGGGAAAATGACCATGGACCATGGATTTATTCAAAAAAACAGTAGGCTTATATACAAAAAGCAACAAAATTAGTCACAGGAGGGTAGTAGAAGGTGCGCTTATCAGAGAGATCAAAGTAATTGAAGGAAACAAGGTTTTACCTCAGAAGATCCCATAAGCGAGCTTTGATATTAAAAGAAGCTAAGATTGACCCTGCTGACCTGGAGATTAGGTTTCCTGCCCAAACAGACTTTCGGTGACCACACCCTTACCACAAGGGTGAATCCCATTGACCATCAGCTCAGGATATCAGAGCGACAAGAGGGGATGGCAACTCTCAAGAAAACCAGAACAGCCATCGCATAAATGACAGCACAACGAGAAGAAGTTCCAGAAGACTGCTGGGCCTTGACCCAGGCTAACTATCCAAACATCTCTTGAGAATGGGCCACAGAAGGGCCTGAAAGTACTCGAGTGTGGAGTAAAAACTTAATGTAAATACTTAGAAGTAAACAAGTTACAAAATTGAATTTGTGGGTTTCTTTTTCAATCGTCAGAAGAAAACTGAAAGAAGTTTTTGTTTGGTTAATAATAATAATAATAATAATAATAAGAAAATGCCCAACTGGAAAGCCCCAGGTCCGATAAAGTCCATGGATACTGGCTCAAAAACTTCAAGGCCCTACACCCACGAATAGCAGAACAACTCCAGCATTGTATCACAAATCACCATGCGCCCAAATGGACGACCACAGGAAGAACATCCTTAGTCCAGAAAGACAAGAGTAAGGGAAATATAGCCAGTAGCTACAGGCCTATCACCTGCCTACCAATAATGTGGAAGTTACTGATAGGTATCATCAGCGAAAGGCTATACAACTACCTAGAGGATATAAACACTATCCCCCACCAACAGAAATGCTGAAGAAGGAAGTGTAGGGGCACAAAAGACCAGCTCCTGATAGACAAAATGGTAATGAAGAACAGTAAGAGAAGGAAAACCAACCTAAGCGCATGGCATGGATGGACTATAAGAAAGCCTTCGACATGATACCACACACATGGCTAATAGAATGCCTGAAAATATATGGGGCAGAGGAAAAAAACCATCAGCTTCCTCAAAAATGCAATGCGCAACTGGAATACAATACTTACAAGCTCTGGAATAAGACTAGCAGAGGTTAATATCAGGAGAGGGATCTTTCAGGGCGACTCACTGGCCCCACTACTCTTCGTAGTAGCCATGATTCCCATGACAAAAGTACTGCAGAAGATGGATGGGTACTGTACCAACTCAAGAAAAGAGGCAACAGAATTAACCATCTGATGTTCATGGACGACATCAAGCTGTATGGTAAGAGCATCAAGGAAATAGATACCCTAATCCAGACTGTAAGGATTGTATCTGGGAACATCAGGATGGAGTTTGGAATAGAAAAATGTGCCTTAGTCAACATACAAAAGGGCAAAGTAACAAGGACTGAAGGGATAAAGCTACCAGATGGGAACAATATCAAACACATAGATGAGTCGGGATACAAATACCTGGGAATAATGGAAGGAGGGGATATAAAACATCAAGAGATGAAGGACACGATCAGGAAAGAATATATGCATAGACTCAAGGCGATACTAAAGTTAAAACTCAATACCTTGGGACACCAGAGTTGAAGAGAAAAGAAAGGGAAAAGAAAAAATGGATAGTATCGAGACCTGAAAATAGAAATAAGAAGGGTATGGGATATGCCAGTGGAAATTGTACCCATAATCATAGGAACACTAGGCACGATCCCAAGATCCCTGAAAAGAAATCTGGAAAAACTAGAGGCTGAAGTAGCTCCAGGACTCATGCAGAAGAGTGTGATCCTAGAACGGCGCACATAGTAAGAAAAGTGATGGACTCCTAAGGAGGCAGGATGCAACCCGGAACCCCACACTATAAATACCACAAAAGTCGAATTAGACGACTGTGCTTTGAGCAAAAAAAAAGAAAAATAATAATAATAATAAAAGTTAAGTAACCTTAGTTTTAAAAAAATACCAGGCCACTGAGCTGATTAACAGCTCTCGTGGGATTGGCCCGAAGGATTAGATGCTTTTACTTGGCTAGAAACCAATTAGCTACTTAGCAACGGGACCTACAGCATATTGTGCGATTCGAAGCACATCGAGAGAAATGTATTTCTATCAAAGGAAATAAATTTCTTTGATTCCTTGTTGCCAGAGCGGGAATGGAACGAACCCGGGACCCTGTTAGATCTAATAATAATTAATAATAATAATAATAATAATTAATAATAATAATAATAATAATAAAATAAGTAATAATTTGTTAAAACAAAACAAATCCATCTGCTATATAATTAAACAAAAATTAAAATAAAATAATTTCTATGTAAAAATAAAACAAAGACTTTCCGAAAGTCTTTGTTTTATTTTTACATAGAAATAAATTTTAAATTTTAATTTTTAATATATAACAGCGGATTTTTTTAACAATTTGTTTTCACGAGGACTGGATTTTCTTAAATAATAAGAATAAATAATAATAATAATAATTAATAATAATTAATAATAATAATAATGAGGGATGCTATGAAGAATTAACAATTAGGCTTAAGCAATGACAAAAATCATACGTCAACTATTGTCTTCTTAGAGAATGGTGCTGTTTATGTAACAGCTTCCGATGCGCTGCTGTGGAGCAGTTCATGTAAATTCACGAAGTCTCTAAGACTGAGGAAGTGTTCTGCACAGAGAGTTCATCCGCAACTTAGCAATGAACGTGGCAGTCATTGTCGTATTTTTCCTGTTACACAACATCTGAAGTTTTTTTATATTCGTCCAAGACGGTGCGTTATAACCACAACAGCTACGTAATAATCCTCATAATAAAAACTCAAATAAAAGACATTATGGCAAAGTAATGCATGCAATCACGAGCATAAAGAAAACGTTTACGAGATCAGATAATTCGATCACAGTTCGGGCACACGACTTACATCTTTCACCACTGTCGTGAATGTTCGTACTTCTCTAAGATTTATGGTTCCACTTGATCAATGAGGTCATGTTAAATCAAGCGGAGGATGTCTGTTTTTTATATTTATTTTATTTATTTATTTTGATAGTTTTCTCATATCTAGCTTACTTCAAGTTTATGAAAGGGTGACAAGATGCGAAGGAGGTTCGTTCCAGTTTTGGAGAGTAGGGAAGGAGAAAAGAAAGGCTCGCAGCTTCATATGTTTTGTAAATGCAAAGCATATAAATAGGATTTTCCGTAATTTATAATCAAATTGATCACCCCAGTTAGAAGGAAGTGGCCTATATATATATATATATATATATATATATATATATATATATATATATATATATATATATATATATATAATATATATATATATCATATATATATATATATATCTATATATATATATATATATATATATATATATATATATATATAGTATATATATATATACACGCCTTATACATGTATGCACGAAGGTAGACGTCCGTGTTTCTCAATGGCCACTCGACAATGAAATCTATTGAAGGGAGAATGATTCATATGTGTAAAATCATAATAATTATTCTAACAACTGAACTTTTCGCGCTACTTTCAAACTCCTGAATAGACCGAAAAGCTCTATGAACACTAATACATAGCACAACGTACCCTCTTTCATACACTGAAACCTGAAAACTTCCTAAAAAATAAAACACCGCAAACTTACATATATTCTACTTAGAAAAGTACTCTAATAAGTAACTCGTAAATGCCAGGACGTACGATAATAAAACAACTTCGCTCTCAAGTAAACAAAATTTAATGAAAGCCTTAGAAAACTGTGCCCGGCCATTTAAGCGATCAAGAAGCGCGAGGTCTAGACTGGACAGAAGAAAGCATTTCGCGAAATACCTCCACAGGGGTACCCGAGACGGTCAAACACTCTTTCTATTACAACGCCGACGGACAAAAGACAGCCCTCCCCCCGCCCCCCCCCCGAGATCGACCTTCCTCTATCCTTCGGATGACTTACGACGGACGTAATTCAGAGGCTCGGGGCCACCACTAAAGACCCAGGTCGATGCCGGAATGGCTCTTCGATTGCTCGTAAATGACCTTAGTTTCTGGCGGGAGGCGGGCCTTAAGCGGTGATTTCCAAGCTCCGCTTGAAAGATGCCCCCCACCCCCGGGGGGGCACCAACTTTCGTAAATGCGGCCATCTCTCATAGCGGGTAATGGCCGAGGGAAGCTATTAGGATAAGGAATTGCTTATGGATTCGTATAAATCCTCAGCCAAAAGCACTAAAAGCGTAATAAGACAATGAGAGAAAGAAAGAGCGACAGAAAAAAAAAAGAGAAAAAAAAAGGAACTTCGTAATCTCTAGTTTTGCGCCCAAGTTATTCCGTCGATTAAGAGAAATTCCGCTTGAATATTTCAGGAATGAACGTAATTCTTCTGTTAATGATATGCAGCGCTATACTAACAGTACACACGACTGGTGTTTGCCTCAACGCCAATCCATACCTCTATACGACACATGAAATGCTACAAGTTGGTTAAACCTAATGACAGACTGTAAATAAGAGAAATTGCCCGTCCGGAATTTTTCATTATGTTTAAAAGGAAAACTATCGTCATAAGGTTATAATGAAGGTTGTAAGCACGAGGGGACAAACACATTCTATTCCTCTTGATTAAATTTTTCATCGAAATGACCCAAAATCGTTATTCCCCGGATGGCTTGTCTGTTCAGAGGCTTTTTGTCACGATGCATAAAACTCAGATATGCAAAGTCCAAAGTTGCACTTGTAATTGCATGTATTAGTCTGTAGGAATGTGCGAGTACAAACACGTATACATGCTGCATCGTATACGTATAAATGATTAAGTCTACATATGCTTAGTAGACTATGAAGGTAAATAGATGGTATAAGTTTGAATGGCCTTTTTTTCTCTTACTACGTAACTTCAAATTACTTCCAGTGGCTACTGTAACAGTGGAGTAATGTGAAGGCCCTTCGTCTGCGATGCGGGTATGAGTATGTATCGAAATTCAAATTGCGAATGATAATAATAATAATAAAATAAAAGACCTTCTCCATTTTTCGATAAGCAATAACTTACGTGAAAGTCAAGGCATCAACTGTTTACCTTGATTGAAATAAGTGGAGGAAATGATACGTCAGAACTTTATAAATGAAAACTCAACATCAAATAAATATGCAAGTCGAGCTGAATTGAGTCGAATTAAAAAATTCATGAGAGTTTATGATAATAACAATCTCAAAAATTAAAGTTCTACTGACGTGAAATGTTTCTTTGTACCGTGCAAAACTGTAGTAAATTTCCTGCATCAACGTGCCATGGAAAAGTACACTCATGTATTCATGAAAGCCCTTCGATTGCATTACGAATGAGCTATAATCTTGCGCATTCATCATGCTTCAAGTGAGTTCCCTTGTGTTGTGAAAGGCAGCTCCTTAGCACTAAAAAAAAAAAGCGAGAGAGAGAGAGAGGAGAGAAGAGAGAGAGAGAGAGAGAGAGAGAGAGAGAGTACCAGAGGCTTTCAAAATACATAAAATTGAAAATAAGGCTGGTTGTAAGAATACCCACAAATAATTTGGTATTTTAAAAAAACCAAGTGAGAGAGGATTGTTAAATAAACAAAATTACTAGAGAGAGAGAGAGAGAGAGAGAGAGAGAGAGAGAGAGAGAGAGAGAGAGAGAGAGAGAGAGAGAGAGAGAGAGAGAGAGAGAGAGAGAGAGAGAGAGAGTTGTAATTAAATTACTCATATCTATGTCTGCTAGACTGTATCCTTTAAATTATGACTATGACCATTTGCGAGGAAAATAATTTATGAAATGAAATGAAACCTTTTTTAAGCTTTGCATGTAGAGGTATCTGTTTCCAGATCATTTGGGGTAACTTACATTTCTCGGTAAATGATTAAGTTCCTCATTCGTACTATAATAATATCACAAAGATTTCGCTGGACTTTGCAGGGATTGATACGTCAAATTAAACACCTGAAATTCCAATGGTCTTGCTTAACTGTAAAGAAAATAATCATTGTTATTTTATTAGAGAAAACAAGATGTTAAACTTTAAGTGAAAATATAATACACGATTTCATACTAACCCATAAATGTTAGTATTTACCGTTTCCACTTCAATTCTGCTCTCTCTCTCTCTCTCTCTCTCTCTCTCTCTCTCTCTCTCTCTCTCTCTTTCAAGCGTCATATCAAACGGCGATCAGCTTATATTACAGCTTACTTTTAAATATTAATTTATACACATAGATAAATATAAATCGATTAAATACACATTTGAGCGCAATAAAAAAAAACACAAATATGCGAAAGAATATTAAATTTAATGGGAAAATAAATAAGCTTTTTAAAAATCTGACAGTTGGTGTAATAAAAATAAATTTAAATTAATATAGAAGAGGGCAATTGATTATCCGATAAATTTTCACGTATCCGTGTGTGCGTATGTATCGGCATTAATACATAAACTCATACGTGCCCACACATATGTATAATTTAATTATGTACATATATACATACAAAAATTCGTGTATCAGCCCACGTGCATAATTAATTCAACTCAGTAAACGATCATTAATGGACGATTCATTATTTAACAACAATCTCCTTTTGCATTTTCTATGCTTCCGTTAGCGCCGACTGCCATCGAGTGAATTAGAATAAATTGTTATTGACGCAGATTGTTTTAGTTACTTTCTGTTCTTACTTGACAGA